>NC_133649.1:226175753-226475753 GCF_009905375.1 Apium graveolens | reverse complement strand
CATCAAAAGCACATACACCAACTCTTACCACTATTGAATTAAACGTGAATCAATACAAGGAAACTGTTGAAAAGATGAGCACAGAAATGTTTCACATTCACACAAGCATGGTTGCTGCTAATGAAGAAGTTAGCAGATTAACAAAGATAAATAAGAAGCTCGAGAGTGAGAAGCAAGAAACTGAATTGTTGCTAGTTGAGCTTGAAGCTTTAAAACAAGAAAATGCTTATCTCAAGAACAAGCTCAAGTGTGTAAATGAAATTGAAGTAGTGTTAAGGGAGAAGCTAGAAAAGAATGAAGTAAAGATGAAATCTTTCAGAAATGCATCTGAACTGGTCGAACAGTATTATGAGAAGAATAAGCCATGTGCAAACATTGCTATTGGCCTTGACTATGATGACATGAGTGACAAAAAGAAAACTGTAGGTGATAAAGGGAAAGCAAAGAAGACTGAGAATGCTCCAACCTTTTTGAAAGAGGTTAATGCACCTATATTCAAAGCATATGTAGTCAACTTCAGTGAAGAAGAATTGAGTATCAAGCAAGAAATTGCTAATAAAGATAAAGAGAAGAAAACTGAAGAATCAGTTCAGTCTTCCAATACTAAGAGAAACTCATGAACAAACAAAGTCCCAAGACTCCTGTTCAAGAAACCAAAACTGAAGATGCAAGAAAGAGAAAGAAAAATATAAATGGGAAAATAGGAATAAACAAAAGCAATAATTTTGCTTATGTTGCAAATGCTCCTAGAAAGAAGTGTGAAAAATGTGGCTCTTCAAATCATCTAACTCACCTTTGTAAAAAGGTTGTTAGCAAGCCAGCTGAAGGAACTTGCAAATACAATGAAGCAAATTCTAATGATCCCTATTCATTCTGTGACAAGTTTGAATGCATTCCTTGCAACATGTAGATAATGAAGAGTTGCCACAAACTGAGAGTAGACCTTAAAGAATCAAGAAATGAGTCTACATCAGAAGGAAAACATGCACAAAAATCACTGGATTCCGTTTCATCTAAAATTACTCATTCTACTTCTACTGAACAAGTTACCAAGAAGAAACTATCCAACACTGCTTGGGTTTCCAAATACACTTAAGACTCATTGTGTGCAGGGCAAGTGAAGAAAGTCATCTGGATCATAGACAGTGGATGTTCCAAGCATATGACAGGTGGTAGATGTAACACCCCCAGATCCGGGGTCAGGGATCCGGGTCATCACGGTCTTTCTTTCCACACTATCACTTCACTTAATTAATAATAGTTAACCTTATGCTGTGACCCCATACTAACACACACCACAACCCGTTATAGTCTCAGAGATGAAATTGAAATAGGTACAAGTCTTTGAATCCACAATTTAAAAGTTATTACAACCCAAAATGATTACTTAATAAGTTTACAATTAATTGCCATTATCTGCTACAAGTTATAATTATACATAATTGATTCTCAAAAGTAGAAGGTCTGATCTACAGATAGATCTACCTCTGTAGCTATAGCAGCTATGATCTCAACGGGAAGACGTGGGACGCTTCCCACGCTCTTGCGCTGGGTCTGCTTGAGTCTGGCCATCTTTCCTAACTGTTGTTGTGTGATGAAGAAATAAAGCAAGAGTGAGCATTACAGCTCGCAAGATAATATATAGTGTAAACAATAATGCAAGTATCTAAATGGATAACTTACTAGAATCCTTTATCAAGTGTAAGATAATTACTTACTGGATATAAGCAAAAACAAGGGATGAAGTTACCAAAACTTCACTATACTTATATCATTTATAAAGCTACTTGAACTACCACTGTTCAAAATATAATGAACTTTCAACAGTTCATCACATAGATGAGACTACGAGACAAGATTTGAATAGATTAAATCTTTGAAGTATTTCTGAAGGAAATGAAGTTGTGATATACTTCATTAAGTTCCGATATATATATCCACATATATATTTTCTTTATACAGTTCCTGAAAACCTCTGTCATGTAAAGTATGAACAGAGTTTGTAACATCCAATGAATTTTTGGAAGGGAAAAGAATTGTGGCATAAACCCGATATCTTGCTGATCAGGCAAAGATACCAATAAGTAACCTTTTCTACTAGTAGATGGATGAATTCCCCACTGGTCATCACCCTGGTCGCAATAGGACCTTATGCTGGATTTCCACTCAGCCACTTACGCATTTGATGGACTCCCACTGAGCCACTTACACTATCATGGACGCCCACTGAGCCCATGTTGCTTATGCCGACTCGATCGATGGACTTACTTCCCGAACGTTGGGTAAGTAATCAATTCATTTACCAAAACCGCAACCTTGTTGCGAATATAAAATACACCACAGAGCCGGATCCCTCTAGTTTTGAGCGAGTATTTAAATCCCCTTTAAAAAAAGAAGATCTTAAATATATAAAAATGAGTTTTGGGATCCGCTCTAACTTTTAAAAATCATTTTAAAGACTCGAAAACACTTTAAAGAGTGTTTGAAGTAATGCTGATTTAATAAAGTAAATCAGTCCCAATATATTAGAAAATATCTGAATATTATTATTTAAATAACATTCCCATAAAGAATAATCTTTATACAAATAATTGAGGTAGAAGTTGTAAAACTTATACTTGAAATGAATATTAAATAACCAAAGATATATTTATACGAAAGTACTATCTTTATTTGAATAATCAAAGATAAGTTTGATTATCGACACCTTATTCTTTAATAAAATAAAGAATATATCTCAGCAAATAATCGGAGTCATAGATCCTCAAATGAATATTCAAATAATATTCATTAAATAATATAAACTGAGTCATAAGCCCTCGAATGAATATTCAAAATAATATTCATTTAATAAAATAAAAGGAGTCATAAGCCCTCGAATGAATATTCGTAATAATATTCATTAAATAAAATAAAAGTTATCGAATAAACCTTATTCGATTAATAGTTTTGAAAACTATATCAATATATATATATATTTGATATATATATATATATAATATACTCAAGAACATCGACTCCCGGTTTTAGAAAATGTTCACATTTGGGTCCCCTATACTAAGGGTATACACAACTACTGCTTATCTCTAGCATATGTATTATGCAACTAATAAGCATTTGAACCAACAGATATATAAATCAAGAATACGGAATAGGCATGCATATATACCATATCACATGCTACAATATATCGCAAGAATTTGCTAATAACAAATATACATTTATCATAAGATCATGCATATACACATATACATCACAACAACAGTTATACGGGTAGAAAACTTGCCTGGGCGACTGGGGGTTACAAATGGCTCAGGACGAGTCTGGTAACCTATAAACAACATGTAAGTTGGAATTAAACCAAAGTCACTTGTAAATCTATACTTTAACCAAATTAGACTCTAACGCTCGTTTTGCGCTTACTGATTCTCTTAAGTCGCTCGAGTACCCTCGGCTCCACCATTTTTAATAAATTAACCATTACGAGTTTTAAGGCGATTCTTTCGCGAGTACCTTACCAACTGCCTAATCCACTTAACATAATTGTTTCATACTCCAATTAGTCCTTTAAGGTCTTTAACCTATGTTTCCAAAGTAAGGCGAGGGGTAATGGTTCGTTCGCGAAACGTCGTTACTTAAAACGGCCGTTTCTCCTAAACCGTACATCGGAATCAAATGAACCACATATCAAAACGAAGCTCGTAACATGAACTATCTAAAAACGGCAATGGTCAAAACCTAGCAGGGAGTTCTCGGGTCCTAATCTTATGAACAAAAGCAGTCTAAAGTAAATCGGACATTACGACGCCTATGTTTACGCGATTTTCCAAATTTATACCATTCCAAATCAACCACCAATCAACCCCAATTCATTCATACAACCAAAATCCATCCATATCACACTACAACAGCCCCAACACCTCAAGTTCTCCAATTTATGTTATTCTCAACATGAATTTAAAACTATACTTAAGTCCTTTACTAATCAACAAGATTCAACATTCAATTCACTACGACTCCAACCCAAACTCTAAACCTACAAGCATCAAGCTACTCTTTTACCATAACAACCAAAATCAACCTAATATACAAAGTAAAGATAGGGTTTGGAGATGTTATACCTTCCTTGAAGTGATTGGAGTAGCTAGGAAGCCTTAAGAAGCCTTGAGATGTCTTAGGGATGCTTGGATCTTAAAGGAAAAACAAGAAAAATCAAGTTAAAAATCTTGAAATCACTATTCATTATCTTCTTCATTGATTTCTTGGAGAAGATTGAGAATGATTTGGAGGCTTAAACTTATAGGATAGCTATATCTATGCATAAGGAGTACTAGATAATTATCTTACCAATTAAGGAAGCTTGGAACTTGAATTTTGAAATTCTTCTTCTTGAAATGGAGAGAAAAGCCGAGAGCAATGGTTGAAGAAATGAAATGATTTTGTGTTTGTGATTTGTTTAGCTTAGCTTGGTTGTTTTTTATTAGATTTTGGTTAATTACCTTATTAACCTTGAACTTTGTGTGGTTATCATTCATCCACACCTCCTTCCCCCCTATATCATGCTTATGTCACCTTGTGATGTCATCATCCCTTACTTCCCTCTTCTTATTGGTTGGATGACCTCATCATCCCTAATCTCCTTGATTAACTTCCTAATTGTTTGCCTAATGACCGCTGATCTGTTATACGGTACGCTTAACTTTCATTCTCGTTTCTCGTTTGAGGGATCATACCCGGGATCTTATTACTTGGGTTTCCTTAACCTTTCTCAATACATTATAATCCTTTTATGATCCTCTCTTATAATCCTTTAATTTAAATCCTTTTTATCCTGTTACCTTATACTCAATTATTTCCGTATCTAGTGGATTTCCGGGAAAAATCAAAGTGTTCGGAATTGGATTCTGACGATCTTTACATACACTTATATACCATATAGAGTACTAATAAAATCTCAGAATATCCATATAAAAACCCCTACATAGTGTGGCATGAAAAGTTTTCTTGTTCAGCAAAAACACTATTCATAAGGGTTACAAAAAGTTCAAAATTTTGGGGGTTATTACAGTCTCCCCTCCTTAAAAGGATTCCGTCCCGGAATCAAATAGAAAACAAATGGGGGTACTTTTCTAGCATTGCGCTCTCTAGTTCCCAAGTTGATTCTTCCACATTATGATTCTGCCATAGCACTCTGACTAGCTTGATCACTTTGTTCCGAAGCACCTGCTCCTTCTTATCTATAATCCTTACTGGTTTCTCCACGTAAGTCAGATCTGGTTGCATATCCACATGCTCGTACTCCACTATATGTCTGGCATCCCGATGATACTTCCTTAGCATTGACACATGGAACACATTATGAACTTGTTGTAGGTTCGGGGGTAAGGCTAGCTCGTAAGCCAACTTCCCAATCCGTCTTAGTATCTCAAAAGGTCCAATGTATCTTGGGCTTAGTTTTCCTTTCTTTCCAAATCTCACTAACCCCTTCCAAGGGGATACTTTTAATAGTACTAAGTCCCCTACTCCATACTCCTTGTCCTTTCGGGCTAGGTCTGCATATTTCTTCTTTCTGTCTTGGGCTGCTACCAGCCGTCCTCTGATGAGATCCACTATGTCTTTGGTCCTTTGGACCACTTCGGGTCCGAGCATCTTCCGCTCTCCTACTTCATCCCAGTATAAGGGAGATCGACACCTTCTTCCGTACAGGGCCTCATAAGGTGGCATTCCGATGCTAGCATGAAAGCTATTGTTATAAGAAAACTCGATCAACGGCAAGTGATCATCCCAACTTCCTTTAAAATCTATTGCACAGACTCTCAACATATCCTCTGGTGTCTGGATGGTCCTTTCACTCTGCCCATCCGTCTGGAGATGGTACGCGGTACTCATATTTAACTTGGTCCCCGCACATTCTTGAAAGCTCCTCCAAAATCTGGAGTTGAACCTGGGGTCTCGGTCTGAGACAATGGACGCTGGGACTCCATGTCGCGTCACTATTTCCTTAAGGTAAATGTCCACCAGTCTATCGACTGTGTATCTCTCATTGATAGGAATGAAATGAGCTGACTTTGTCAGTCAGTCTATGATCACCCATATGGCATCATGGTTGGCTTTCGTCCTTGGTAAACCAACAACAAAATCCATGGCTATCTGTTCCCATTTCCATTCGGGAATCTCCAGGGGTCATAAAAGTCCACTGGGTCTCTGGTGCTCTGCGTTTACTCTTTGGCAAGTCAAACATTTGCTTACCCATTCTGCTACGTCCCTCTTCATGTTGGGCCACCAGTAATATTCCTTCAAATCCCTATACATCTTGGTGCTTCCCGGGTGAATGGAATACCTTGAACTATGGCTTTCATCCAAAATCTCATCTTTAAGCTCTTGAACGTTCGGAACCCAAATCCGGTAGGAGTACCTCATTATCCCTTTATCATCTTTCTCAGTATGGATCTCTTCTCCAGTCATTGACTCTCTGTCTTTATTCATTATTTTCTCTTGGCACAATCTGATCTTTTCCAATAACTCTGGCTGCATTGAGATCTCAAAAAGCTTTTCAGTTCCGTTTCCAATTACCTTTACTTCTATTTCCATTCTTTCGAAATCCCTGATTAATTCCTCCGAAGTCATTATCATTCTGAGCCTTTCCTTCCTACTGAGGGCGTCAACCACCATATTGGCTTTCCCCGGATGATAGAGAATCTCACAATTATAGTCCTTGATTAGCTTTAACCATCTCCTCTGGCGCATGTTGAGCTCTTTCTGCGTGTAATGTACTTGAGGCTCTTATGGTCTGTGAAAATCTCGCACTTCTCTCCATACAAGTAGTGCCTCCAAATTTTTAAGGCAAAAACTATTGCCGCTAGCTCAAGATCATGGATAGGATATCTAATCTCGTATTCCTTCAGCTGTCTCGATGCATACGCAATCACCTTACCGTGCTGCATAAGCACGCAACCTAATCCTTTGTGCAACGCGTTACTATATATCACAAAATCTCCTTTTCCGTCTGGCAATGCCAACACCGGGGCCGTTACCAACCTTTTCTTTAATTCCTGAAAACTGTTCTCGTATTTCTCCGTCCATTCAAACTTCTCTGTCTTACGAGTAAGTTGTGTAACACCCCCAAATCCGGGGTCGGGGATCCGGGTTGTCACGAGTTCAATTTCCCTTAACAACACCCAATCTTAATAAATAATCAACTACTCTGTACTGTGACCCCACAATAAACACACACACCACAAGTTATAGTCTCAGAGATGAATATCCAAAAATAATCACAAGTCGTTTTATTCCACAATTATATGCCAATACACCTTAAACAGGTTTCTGAATAAATTTACATTTCTTTGCCATTATTACAATTCATAAATATACATAATCTGATACATCAATAGTTGAAAGCCTAGCCTATTGGTAGTTCCTACCTCAGCTATGGCGGCATCAGTGCTTCTAGAAAACTGCGGAACGTCTCCTAACCTCTTGCGAATCGGGAGCTTGGTCCGGTTCATCTTGTCTATCTGATGTTGTGTGATGAAAGAAGAAAGCAAGGGTGAGCAGCAAGCCCACCAAAATAATATGTATAATGATTAACAATATATGAGCCTTCTCATAGTACTCATGAAGGTCTTGGTCAAAAGAAATGAACCAAGATGATATCTTAATGCGATGAAGTCGCAAAATATTCAGTATATATATACATATATACTTTTCAAAATATTGGAAGTCCTCTTCCATGCATAATACACACAGAGTTCCAGTGTATAACTGTATAAAAATATCGTTGCAAGGTGATCTCATATATCTAACCTTGTCTCAACATTTTTCTGAAAATCTTTGTCATGCATAGGATAATCATTTACTAGATATAAGTTTAAAAGATGAAGTTACAAGATACTCCAATATACTTATATCTTTTCCAAATACTACTTGAACTACCACCATTCAAGTTATAATTAGTTTCCAAAGTTCATCACATAGATGAGACTAAAAGACCAGATTTGAATAGATTAAATCTTTAAAATATCATCAAAATAAAATGAAGTTACGAGATACTTCATTTGATGCAAACATCATTTTGAAAACTTGACCCTGTCAACACTCAACAATCGCCCAACCGTAGCCTTTCTATCGAAGTGCTCTGGGTAGTGTTGCAGAAATATCCAATTGGATGATGAACTCATTACGGGAGTTTGCCGCGCCAGGAAGACCACTTACGATGATCAGTCGTAGTAGTGGAACCCCACCATTTTCTACATGTAGAGGAGAACCTGTCGGATTTACTTGTCAACCGAACACTGAACTCCTAAGGAATGGACCGCCTTAGCGGAACTTCCAGGCCATTTGGGCCAATATAATAAGGCTGGGCCGGCGCTACTCGGCCACTTACGCCACTCCTAGTTCAGATGAAATCCATGACTCTGAAACGTAAAGCTCGTCCCCAATTTCCCCAAGTAGAAACTTGTTGATACGGCTTCACCAAGAAGTCGTATCTAGTTGGAAAGGAGAACTCACCGATATTTCCCAGGCAATGCCTGTTAATGGATTAACTTGTTCCAAGAATTTTACTTCCCGAGTGTTGGGTAAGTAATCGATTCATTTAACAAAACAGCAACCTTGTTGCGAATATAAAACACACCACAGAGCCGGATCCCTCAGGTTTTGAGCGAGTATTTAAATCCCCTTAAAAGGAAGATCTTAAATATAAAAATGAGTTTTGGGATCCGTTCAATCTTTTAAAAATCATTTTGAAGACTCGAAAACACTTTATAGAGTGTTTGGAGTAAAGCTGATTTAATGAAGTAAATCAGTCCCCAGAATATTTAGAAAATGACTGAATATTATTATTTAAATAATATTCCCATAAAGAATAATCTTTATAAAAATAATTGAAGTAAAAGTATTAAATCTTATACTTGAAACGAGTATTAAATAACCAAAGATATACTTATATGAAAGTACTATCTTTATTTGAATAATCGAAAATAAGTTTGATTATTTACACCTTATTCTTTAATAAAATAAAGAACAAATCTCAGCAAATAATCGGAGTCATAGATCCTCAAATGAATATTCAAAAATATTCATTAAACAATATAAACTGAGTCATAAGCCCTCGAATGAATATTCAAATAATATTCAGATAATAAAATAAAAGGAGTCATAAGTCCTCGAATGAATATTCAAAATAATATTCATTTAATATAAAATAAAAGGAGTCATAAGTCCTCGAATGAATATTCAAAATAATATTCATTTAATATAAAATAAAAGGAGTCATAAGTCCTCGAATGAATATTCAAAATAATATTCATTAATAAAATAAAGTTAAAGTTATCGAATAAACTTTATTCGATTAATAGTTTTGAAAACTATGACCATATATATATAAGTATATATATATATTTTTATTTTTATATCCATATATATAAAATCTACTCGGGATCCTCGACTCCCGATTTTAGAAAATATTTTCACCTTTGGGTCCCTGTACTAAGGGTATATGCAAATTACCGCTATCTTCTAGCATATGTATTATCAACTGAATCAACAGATATATATATGGAAACAATGCGAAACAGGCATGCATATATATATACCATAGTAGCATGCTTCAATATATAACAACATTTGCTAATTAACCAACATGCATCTATCGCAAGATAATGCAAATACATATATTCATCACCACAACAGTTATAACGGGTAGAAAACTTGCCTGAGCGACTGGGGGTTACGAATGGCTCGGGACGAGTCTGGTAACCTATAAACAACAAGTAAGTTGGAATTAAACCAAAGTTACTTGTAAATCTATACTCTAACCAACTCAGACTCTAACGCTCGTTTTGCGCTTACTGATTCTCTTAAGTCACTCGAGTACCCTCGGCTCCACCATTTTTAATAATTTAACCTTTACGAGTTTTAAGACGATTCCTTCGCGAGTGTCTTACCAATGCCTAACACACTTACCATAAATGTTTCATACATTAATTAACCCTTTTTGGTCTTTAACCTATGTTTCAAAGTAAGGCGAGGGGAAAAGTCTCGTTCGCGAAACGTCGTTACTTAAAACGGCCGTTTCTCCTAAACCGTTCATCGGAATCAAACGAACTACATATCAAAACGAAGCTCGTAATATGAAATATCTAAACATGGCAATGGTCAAAATCTAGCAGGGGGTTCTCGGGTCCTAATGTTATGCACAAAAAAAGTCTAAAGAAAATCGGACGTTACGACGGCTATGTTTACGCGTTTTCCCAATTTTAAACTATTCAAAACCAACCACAAATCAACCCCAAATCAATCATACAACCAATATCCCTCCAAACTACATCATAACAGCCCCAACAAATCCACATTAACCATTTATACTTATTCCCCACATGAACTAAAAGCTTTACTTAGGTTCTTTAACTAATTACCAAGATTTACAACTCCAACAATGTAACAAAACCAACTAATCTCTACAAACTCAACCAAACTTTAACCAATCAAGCATCATGCTTCACATATGCTATATCAAACACATTCAATCCTAATTACTCAAAACTAAAGCTAGGGTTTGTAGTTTATACCTTCCTTGGAGAGTGGAAAATCAAGAGAATGGCTTGGAATCACCCTTAAAGTCCTTATCCAAGCTTAATCTAAACAAAACTTCAAGAACACAAATTTTAGTTCTTGAAAAACACTATTCACCATCTTCTTTCATGATTTATAGGAAAAGATTGGCTTGGAATTAGAAGCTTAAACTTAAAGGAAGTATGTAACTATCCATGGGGAAGCTTAGATAATTACCTTGCTAAATAGTAAGTGGTGGAGCTTGGATCTTCAATTTTTAAGAAATGGGCCGAGAGCTAGCTTGGGAAGAAAGAGATTTTTGTGTTTTGTTTGATGAAAAATGAAATGATTGGCTTGGTGGATGAGATTTTGATTTGTTTTTGGTTAATTACCAATTTAACCTTGATGTTTGTGTGGTTAATAACCATCCACATCTCCTTCCTCCTTATGTCATGCTTGTGTCATCCTCATGATGTCATCCTCCCCTCCTTGTCCTCTTCCCATTGGTTGGGTGACATCATCCACTCTAATCCCTTTGATTAACTTCCTAATTGTTTGCCTAACGACCGATGATCTGTTATACGGTTCGCTTAACTTTCGTTTTCGTTTATCGTTTGAAGGATCATACCCGGGATCTTATTACTTAGGTTCCCTTAACCTTTCTTAATACATTATATTCCTTTTTATGATCCTCTATTACAATCCTTTAATTTAAATCCTTTTCATCCTGTTACCTTATACTCAATTCTTTCCGTATCCAGTGGATTTCCGGGAAAAATCAAAGTGTTTGGAATTGGATTCTGACGATCTTTACATACACTTATATACCATATAGAATACTAATAAAATCTCAGAATATCCATAACAGAACCCCTATATAGTGTGGCATGAAAGGTTTTCTCATTCAGCATAATCTGCAAAATCACTATTCATAAGGGTTTCAAAAATTTCCAAAAATTGGGGTTATTACAGTCTCCCCTCCTTAAAAGGATTCCGTCCCGGAATCAGATATAAAATGAATAGGGATACTCTCTTAGCATTACACTTTCTAATTCTTGAGTAAATTTTCCCACATTATGGTCCTATCACCAAACTCTGCCTAGTTTGATTACCCTTCTCCTAAGCACTTGTTCCTTTTTACTCTATAACCCTTCCTGGTTGCTCCATATAGGTTACGTCGGGTTGCATGTCTATGCGCTCATATGCCCCTATTTATCTGGCATCTGAATTACACTTCCTTTCCAAGGGAATACCTATAACAACACTAGGTCCCCTACTTCCCATTCTTTGTCCTTTCGTGTCAAATCAACATAATTTTTATGTCCATCTTGGGCTACTACCAGCCATCCTCTGATTAGATCTATTATATCCTTGGTCCTTTGGACCACTACTGGTCTGAGCATCTTGCGCTCTTACAACTTCATCCCAACACAAGGGGATCGACATTGTCTTCTCTCAAGGATCTCATAAGACGACATCTCAATACTGACATATGATCTACTATCGTAAGAAAACTCAATCCTTGTTAAGTGATCATTCCAAATTCTTTCAAGTCCATTGCACAGACTCTTATTATAGCTTTTAACATTAGAGCTTTTGCTTCTCAATACCCATTCTTTTCCAGTTCGTAATCGCTACTACCTTCCGTTCCTAATATTATACTGGTTATACTTTTGCTCGTTAGCGTTCTATAACCTTTTAATAACCACGTCAACCTTAGTATCACGAATGTGTTTCCATTCCGAATACTACCACAACTTTATTACTCCTTTTTCAGCTGTTTCTATTTCCCAAAGTTTGATCAATCATATAGAAGTAAAGGAATTTGTTGAGAGATCACTATGATCATGAACACTTGTTATATCGCATAGTTAGTACAGAAGGTGGCCAGCCTTTAGTACTTGACAAGCAATTAAACAATAGATGGTATCCTACTAGGCTTCTATCACACAGATAGATAGTCATTCGGCAATACCTCCCCTTCTGGAAGGGTTGTTCCTCTCAGCTTACATAAAATGAAAAGAAGAGAAAAGAACGAACTGAAGAGAATTGTATATATAAAAAAAATATACTGCCACAAAATTTCTAGCTTAGAACCTACCTCTGAACTATAGAGGTTTGTCATAGGAGAACAAAATATAAACGTATTTATATCAACATCAAGTATTATAGCATCGTATTTCCCATGCCTAAATATTTCTATTCCGTCCATCATTCTATGGACCCATGCTCTTCATCGAGCTTGTACACAATCACCTTTGAAACTCCTTCGATATCGAAAATCGAATCTGGGTTTTCATTCCAGACATCACCGTTACTAAAATCCTATGCTTGTACCGCAACCTTCCTCGTATAGTAATACGACTCTCTATTGATAAGAAAGAATAAATATTCAATAGGTAGACACTCTACTTAATTAGTCTATCAATGATAACTTATACAATACCACGACCCGATTAGTGGTACTCAATCTCAACAACCATTCCAATACAACTCTCACGGTTGTAATCAGCTCATTACTCGCAGAATCATTGCTGCCTTACTATGGTCCACCACTGACCTACTGTAGTCATTCATTTTCCTTGAAGTCTTAATAGCTAACCATACGGAGTCCATACATATCGTATCGAATTCTTCTAAGGAGGTAACATAATCACCATTCATGATTCATGAAGAACACTCCTGATCCTGACATACATACATGACATGAAGCAAATAAAATTGCAGAAGAGTTTCCATCAAAGCAACGATAGCAGGTTAATACCATTCTTAATCATATGCCTTAAATAGAAGACTTAACTCAAAGGTTCGTCTAGTCCTTTTTGAAACATGGTCCTGGCTTATCTCAAGATAGTATCTTCTGAGATAGATAGCCTGCTCATGGCGATTACACGAATTAAACCTTTACCAACTACTATTACGGTTGGATATTGCACAGTCATCAGGAGGAATGTCAATCTTCCAAACCATAATACAACCTTCATAGCTGTAACCATTATCACTGTATTCCTTTGGCACAAGCGCCAATAATTATCCTCTTACCTTTAAAGTGTCGGCCACCTCTTTGGCCTTTCCTGATAGTAAAATTTTCTTACAATCAATGTCATTTTAACCACCTCCAAATAAATTTTCTACCTTATTTCAATCACAGCTTATGTGAAAATGCTTTCCTTAAAATCTGATGATTAAAAAAAAATTACCATTTTTCCATAAGTTATCCCCTCAGTCTTTAGAGGTTAATCACTGTCATGACTGACTCTCAATCATAATTAGAACATCTTTTATCTTAAGTCCTAATTGCCCTGAACAATTTCGACCATTACTGGTTCGATCCATACTTTCTCGTGGTTTAACACGTGCCCCACTTGGCAACATTATAATTACGTCATATTTCCTTTATCAACATTTCTATTCTTGAGAATTTTGAATATTACCTTTCTCCTTGTAAAACCTCTAAGGTTATCCCTCAATCGTTCCTCCTGTATTCCCTAGATACAGGGCATATCAAAATACCATTTACTATTACTAGAACCATTGTCTATATACTTCTGAAAAATTTCTCCACTGATTCTTAAAGGTTGTTGTTACCTTAACCCTTTCCAAATCATACTGTCAAAACTCATACTGTCCCTATTAAGGGTGAAATGCCAACCTTTATGCATTCCCCTAGGATTCATTTTAAGTTACCGATGTTCTATCCTTAATTCCACCTTTAAAAGGTACCTTCATCCATCCATGGATAAATCAAGTCATATATCCTTGATAGATTATCTTATTCATCATTCCCACCTCGATAGTCTATACCTAACTTCATAATAGCATCCTTATTCAAATTGAGGTCAATCCATATGGCCTCCAAAAGATAACAATGGTCATCCGCTTTTCTTTCCTGATTTGGTAATGATAACATGGATGTTCTGGAAGATATTGGTCATGTTCAACGTGAACTTCTTCTTAATAATTCCCTATTTACTTTTGTTGTTTATCTCAACAGTCATCTCAATGTTGGGATACCTCTCATACCTGGCGTCTCCCTTTCTGGGTATCGAGCCACCGGTCTTACATTTCACATTATTGAAGGTCACTTCCTTCATCCAATTTTCCTACTTTCTTACTTTCTTGTCTCCTTAGTCTATCCGCGTCTTATTATTTATCCTTCTAACTATTTAAAGGTTTCCTTGAATCCCCCCAACTTACAGGGGATAAAATATGTGTATCTCTTATTCCTTCAATCATCAACTTTAACTCATGGTGAATCACCCTCATCCTGACGATTACATACTTTTCTATTTCTATTGCTACGAGTCTTTAGGGTTTCCTCATACCCGACTCCCTTATCATTCCTCAAACTCTATTGCCTTTATATTCCTTTCCACTTCAGTTTCTTTTTTATTTTCCTTTCTCTTATCATTATTTCATGAACTAACACAACATAGGTATTGATTCCAAACATCCCGTCATTCTGGATTCGTGTCCTCAGAACGAATCTTGATAACTTTTACAACTTAGATTCATAATTCATCATACTCATCCACTTTTGTTCTAGCTCCAAAGCTTTTACATTATCTCCTTATCTTTGGGAATTACTTTCCCGAAAACAATTGACTGAACTTAAATCAGTTTATTCTAACCTCTGGCTCCGTGCCTTTCTTGGTCTTTCACCAGCGGGTGGTCTCTCTCTTAGGAGGGTAAGTGACAAAAATAGTCTTTTGTGGTTCATCAATCATTTAGAATCTCAAATGATTCCTATATTTCCTTTAGCCAGGCTCTTGTCTCGACTGGGTCAGCTTGTTCCTTGGAACTCTGAGAGCTTAGCGACTTAAAGGTCCTGAAAGAATTTCACACCACATGGTTTCCTCAAGGTGGTGGTTGGGAATAAAATATAAGTTCTGTTTAGACAGGTCCATGAATTTCCGTATAGGAGTACCGTCTCGGGTCTCCTTATCTCGCTCGACTTTTGCTTTCTTAGTCTAAATATTTCTTCCTACTCCCCATAATTGGGGTCATCTTTTAATTTAAAATCTTCATTTTCCACTTTATTACATTCCGGGTTCTTTATATCTTAATTGCGACCTCCCTGATTATCACATTCAAGGTTTGCCCCTAATCTTATTCCTTGTGGGGGCATATTACTTGGAAAAAAAAATTTTGAGAATCTCTGGATATTTGTCTTACTTACTTTGCTTAAGTCTTTCCCTCGTTCAGTCCTTGCACGATTGCGAATTATGAATTCTCAAGTTCTATAAACTTCATGACACTCTCTTAAGTGTTAATAGAGCAATTAACAATGTGATCTTATCACAACAAACTGATCAGAACTGAAATTAACGAATATATACATAACCATTTGTTCGAGGGTACAACAACTGAACACATTAAAGAGAATTACATCATTTGATCTGATCGCTTCTATCCCGAAGGTATTATTATAGATAATCATCTAGTCATTAAAACTAATCATCCGTAACTTAGGCTAATCCTCCAAAAGCGGTGCTACATGAAACCCTTGTTTGATTGCTCTGACTCTGCACACTACCATGGATTAAGAGATGCGAGCACGCACGACATCCCTAACCTGCTCCATCACAGAGGTGATGAGGTCTAAGATAGTCGCAAGTAGAGCTGGATCAACCTGACCCTCAAGATGGCCTCTAGCTGTAACACGGGTGGTAGCCTCAATCCTTTCCATGCTATACGCTAATCCTACCGGAAGTATCCCACCCTCAATCCTTGGTGCAGTAAGTCGATCCAACAGATCACTCCTAACATTCCGGGCCTCTGACAGGCCACCCAAAGTCATATGATAATCAGCGATAAGAGAAGCCTGAGTGGTAGCATCTAGCAGTCCATGGGGTGCAGGTGGTGCAGTCCCAGGAGATCCAAACGGATAACCAAGCACGGTATCAGGTGACAATGGTGCAGGAGATAAAGGTGGCATTTCCTCAGTATGTGCTGGGCTCTATACAGGGGAGGGAACAGGAATTGGTGGAACCTCATGGATGTCTACAGAAACCTCTGGAAGAGGGTCTGATACTGGTATAATTGGTGTCGTGGAAGGCCCCACTCCTTCTGCCCCTATTAACCTTTGTGCCCTTGGTAACTCTTCATCCTCTAGTGCCACCCTCGCGGCCATTCTTGCTCTGGTAGTCGCCCTGACTACGGTCATCAATTCCTCAGCGGTCCTCTCTTCATTCTCATCAGGATCCTCCATGAGATCCTCCTCAGCCACAATCCTTTCCGGAATAACATCCTCAACCACAACATTCTCAATCTGAACCTCATCCGGTCCCTCGTTGGGATACTCCATCGGATTCACAATTTGATCTCCAACTTGTAATAAAACATCCTCATGCTGATGCTCCTGAACCTCAGGGTTCGGTGCCCCGCTGCCCTATACGAGAATGAACTATGTTACTATCACGATACTTATAAGGGTTCCCGTAAGGGTTTTAACTGTCGGTACAACGTTAGGTAGCCCGACTATGAACTTGGCAAGAGTTCTTATTATCTTAGTGAACTTATTATCTTAACGTCACTTCATCTCTGAGGTTTATAACGCTGGGCTCTGATACCACTTCTGTAACACCCCCAAATCCGGGGTCGGGGATCCGGGTTGTCACGAGTTCCATTTCCCTTAACAACACCCAATCTTAATAAATAATCAACTACTCTGTACTGTGACCCCACAATAAACACACACACCACAAGTTATAGTCTCAGAGATGAATATCCAAAAATAATCACAAGTCGTTTTATTCCACAATTATATGCCAATACACCTTAAACAGGTTTCTGAATAAATTTACATTTCTTTGCCATTATTACAATTCATAAATATACATAATCTGATACATCAATAGTTGAAAGCCTAGCCTATTGGTAGTTCCTACCTCAGCTATGGCGGCATCAGTGCTTCTAGAAAACTGCGGAACGTCTCCTAACCTCTTGCGAATCGGGAGCTTGGTCCGGTTCATCTTGTCTATCTGATGTTGTGTGATGAAAGAAGAAAGCAAGGGTGAGCAGCAAGCCCACCAAAATAATATGTATAATGATTAACAATATATGAGCCTTCTCATAGTACTCATGAAGGTCTTGGTCAAAAGAAATGAACCAAGATGATATCTTAATGCGATGAAGTCGCAAAATATTCAGTATATATATACATATATACTTTTCAAAATATTGGAAGTCCTCTTCCATGCATAATACACACAGAGTTCCAGTGTATAACTGTATAAAAATATCGTTGCAAGGTGATCTCATATATCTAACCTTGTCTCAACATTTTTCTGAAAATCTTTGTCATGCATAGGATAATCATTTACTAGATATAAGTTTAAAAGATGAAGTTACAAGATACTCCAATATACTTATATCTTTTCCAAATACTACTTGAACTACCACCATTCAAGTTATAATTAGTTTCCAAAGTTCATCACATAGATGAGACTACAAGACCAGATTTGAATAGATTAAATCTTTAAAATATCATCAAAATAAAATGAAGTTACGAGATACTTCATTTGATGCAAACATCATTTTGAAAACTTGACCCTGCCAACACTCAACAATCGCCCAACCGTAGCCTTTCTATCGAAGTGCTCTGGGTAGTGTTGCAGAAATATCCAATTGGATGATGAACTCATTACGGGAGTTTGCCGCGCCAGGAAGACCACTTACGATGATCAGTCGTAGTAGTGGAACCCCACCATTTTCTACATGTAGGGGAGAACCTGTCGGATTTACTTGTCAACCGAACACTGAACTCCTAAGGAATGGACCGCCTTAGCGGAACTTCCAGGCCATTTGGGACAATATAATAAGGCTGGGCCGGCGCTACTCGGCCACTTACGCCACTCCTAGTTCAGATGAAATCCATGACTCTGAAACGTAAAGCTCGTCCCCAATTTCCCCAAGTAGAAACTTGTTGATACGGCTTCACCAAAAAGTCGTATCTAGTTGGAAAGGAGAACTCACCGATATTTCCCAGGCAATGCCTGTTAATGGATTAACTTGTTCCAAGAATTTTACTTCCCGAGTGTTGGGTAAGTAATCGATTCATTTAACAAAACAGCAACCTTGTTGCGAACATAAAACACACCACAGAGTCGGATCCCTCAGGTTTTGAGCGAGTATTTAAATCCCCTTAAAAGGAAGATCTTAAATATAAAAATGAGTTTTGGGATCCGTTCAATCTTTTAAAAATCATTTTGAAGACTCGAAAACACTTTATAGAGTGTTTGGAGTAAAGCTGATTTAATGAAGTAAATCAGTCCCCAGAATATTTAGAAAATGACTGAATATTATTATTTAAATAATATTCCCATAAAGAATAATCTTTATAAAAATAATTGAAGTAAAAGTATTAAATCTTATACTTGAAACGAGTATTAAATAACCAAAGATATACTTATATGAAAGTACTATCTTTATTTGAATAATCGAAAATAAGTTTGATTATTTACACCTTATTCTTTAATAAAATAAAGAACAAATCTCAGCAAATAATCGGAGTCATAGATCCTCAAATGAATATTCAAAAATATTCATTAAACAATATAAACTGAGTCATAAGCCATCGAATGAATATTCAAATAATATTCAGATAATAAAATAAAAGGAGTCATAAGTCCTCGAATGAATATTCAAAATAATATTCATTTAATATAAAATAAAAGGAGTCATAAGTCCTCGAATGAATATTCAAAATAATATTCATTTAATATAAAATAAAAGGAGTCATAAGTCCTCGAATGAATATTCAAAATAATATTCATTAATAAAATAAAGTTAAAGTTATCGAATAAACTTTATTCGATTAATAGTTTTGAAAACTATGACCATATATATATATATAAGTATATATATATATATTTATTTTTATATCCATATATATAAAATCTACTCGGGATCCTTGACTCCCGATTTTAGAAAATATTTTCACCTTTGGGTCCCTGTACTAAGGGTATATGCAAATTACCGCTATCCTCTAGCATATGTATTATCAACTGAATCAACAGATATATATATGGAAACAATGCGAAACAGGCATGCATATATATATATACCATAGTAGCATGCTTCAATATATAACAACATTTGCTAATTAACCAACATGCATCTATCGCAAGATAATGCAAATACATATATTCATCACCACAACAGTTATAACGGGTAGAAAACTTGCCTGAGCGACTGGGGGTTACGAATGGCTCGGGACGAGTCTGGTAACCTATAAACAACAAGTAAGTTGGAATTAAACCAAAGTTACTTGTAAATCTATACTCTAACCAACTCAGACTCTAACGCTCGTTTTGCGCTTACTGATTCTCTTAAGTCACTCGAGTACCCTCGGCTCCACCATTTTTAATAATTTAACCTTTACGAGTTTTAAGACGATTCCTTCGCGAGTGTCTTACCAACTGCCTAACACACTTACCATAAATGTTTCATACATTAATTAACCCTTTTTGGTCTTTAACCTATGTTTCAAAGTAAGGCGAGGGGAAAAGTCTCGTTCGCGAAACGTCGTTACTTAAAACGGCCGTTTCTCCTAAACCGTTCATCGGAATCAAACGAACTACATATCAAAACGAAGCTCGTAATATGAACTATCTAAACATGGCAATGGTCAAAATCTAGCAGGGGGTTCTCGGGTCCTAATGTTATGCACAAAAAAAGTCTAAAGAAAATCGGACGTTACGACGGCTATGTTTACGCGTTTTCCCAATTTTAAACTATTCAAAACCAACCACAAATCAACCCCAAATCAATCATACAACCAATATCCCTCCAAACCACATCATAACAGCCCCAAAAAATCCACATTAACCATTTATACTTATTCCCCACATGAACTAAAAGCTTTACTTAGGTTCTTTAACTAATTACCAAGATTTACAACTCCAACAATGTAACAAAACCAACTAATCTCTACAAACTCAACCAAACTTTAACCAATCAAGCATCATGCTTCACATATGCTATATCAAACACATTCAATCCTAATTACTCAAAACTAAAGCTAGGGTTTGTAGTTTATACCTTCCTTGGAGAGTGGAAAATCAAGAGAATGGCTTGGAATCACCCTTAAAGTCCTTATCCAAGCTTAATCTAAACAAAACTTCAAGAACACAAATTTTAGTTCTTGAAAAACACTATTCACCATCTTCTTTCATGATTTATAGGAAAAGATTGGCTTGGAATTAGAAGCTTAAACTTAAAGGAAGTATGTAACTATCCATGGGGAAGCTTAGATAATTACCTTGCTAAATAGTAAGTGGTGGAGCTTGGATCTTCAATTTTTAAGAAATGGGCCGAGAGCTAGCTTGGGAAGAAAGAGATTTTTGTGTTTTGTTTGATGAAAAATGAAATGATTGGCTTGGTGGATGAGATTTTGATTTGTTTTTGGTTAATTACCAATTTAACCTTGATGTTTGTGTGGTTAATAACCATCCACATCTCCTTCCTCCTTATGTCATGCTTGTGTCATCCTCATGATGTCATCCTCCCCTCCTTGTCCTCTTCCCATTGGTTGGGTGACATCATCCACTCTAATCCCTTTGATTAACTTCCTAATTGTTTGCCTAACGACCGATGATCTGTTATACGGTTCGCTTAACTTTCGTTTTCGTTTATCGTTTGAAGGATCATACCCGGGATCTTATTACTTAGGTTCCCTTAACCTTTCTTAATACATTATATTCCTTTTTATGATCCTCTATTACAATCCTTTAATTTAAATCCTTTTCATCCTGTTACCTTATACTCAATTCTTTCCGTATCCAGTGGATTTCCGGGAAAAATCAAAGTGTTTGGAATTGGATTCTGACGATCTTTACATACACTTATATACCATATAGAGTACTAATAAAATCTCAGAATATCCATAACAGAACCCCTATATAGTGTGGCATGAAAGGTTTTCTCATTCAGCATAATCTGCAAAATCACTATTCATAAGGGTTTCAAAAATTTCCAAAAATTGGGGTTATTACAAGTTGTGTCAAAGGGGCTGTGATCTTCGCAAAGTCCTGTACAAATCTACGATAGTAGCCGGCCAATCCTATGAAACTCCTTACCTCTGTGGGTGTGGTTGGCCTTTCCCAATTTGAGACCGCCTCTATCTTGGAGGGGTCGACCAATACTCCTTCTTTATTGATCACATGTCCTAAAAACTGTACTTCATTCTGCCAGAATTCACACTTCGAGAATTTGGCAAATAACTGTTCCTCTCTGAGTATTCCTAGAGCTATCCTCAAATGCTCTGCATGATCTGCCTCAGTCCTTGAGTAGATTAAAATATCATCGATAAAAACTATCACACACTTGTCCAAGTACTTCTTAAATACTCTGTTCATTAAGTCCATAAAAGCCGCTGGGGCGTTGGTTAATCCAAAGGACATTACCAAGAACTCATAGTGCCCATACCTGGTACGGAACGCTGTCTTGGAAATATCTTCGGGTTTAATCTTTAGTTGGTGATATCCAGTTCTCAGGTCAATCTTGGAAAAATAAACAGCATCCTTTAGCTGGTCGAACAGATCGTCTATTATAGGTAACGGGTACCTGTTCTTTATGGTTAGCTTGTTCAACTCTCGATAGTCGATGCACAGCCTCATGCTCCCATCTTTCTTCTTAACAAATAACACTGATGCTCCCCACGGAGACATACTGGGTCTTATCATACCCTTATCAAAGAGTTCCTGCAATTGGGTAGTTAATTCCTTCATTTCTAATGGGGCTAACCGGTAAGGTGCTTTTGAAACTGTCATCGTCCCTGGGGCCAACTCAATAGCAAATTCAATCACTCTATCGGGTGGTAATCCCGGAAGGTCTTGTGGGAATATGTCTTCAAATTCGTTGACTACCGGAATATCTTGTAAGTTGGGCACCTCATTCTGCGTGTCCACCACATAGGCTAGGTAAGCCTCATTTCCTTTTCGTAGCATCCTTCTGGCCTGGGCCATAGTCAAAAATTTCTGCGTCTGCCTCTTTCCTCTAAATATAACTTTTTTCTTTCCTGGGATATTTAACTTAACTTTCTTCCCCTTACAGTCTATCTGAGCATTATTGCTAGATAGCCAGTCCATTCCCAAAATTACATCAAACTCCCCTAATTTAAAAGGAATCAGATCAACACTAAAAGATTGCTCCCCTATGCCTAACTCACAGGCGGGGTGAATCTGGTTAACAGAAATAATTTCATAATTGGCTATTTCTACTTGCAAGGGTTCTATCAAGGGTTCAGCCTTAAGTCTTAACTTACGCGCAAGGTCCTTTGATATAAAAGATTTAGTTGCTCCCGAATCAAATAAAACATTTGCACTGACTGAATTTAGAGAAAGGGTACCTGCTATCACATCTGAGTTTTTCATAGCATCCTGGACTGTCATGTTGAAAGTCCTCGCAGTAGGTGGCTTATTGGAGGCAGCCTTGCTGGCTCCTGAAGCTGCTGGTTTGTTCATTGGGCATTCCCTCTTCCAATGACCCGGGCGTCCACACTGATGACAAGTGGTGGTTGGAATGACGGCAGGGGTTGATGAAGGGCACTTAATTGAATAGTGACCTTCTCGACCGCACTTAAAGCAGGTTACTGGCTTTCCTTTACACTCCCCAGTGTGCATCCTTCCACAAGTGTTACAGGCTGGCAATGGGGGTCGAAACTGGTTGGAATAGGATATTCTTGACTTTTGGCCGCTCTGGCTCACATTCACGCTCATTGGCCGCTTAAACCCAGTGTTCTTTCCCGGTAGGGACACTGCTCCTCGATTAAATCTAGTTAGGAAGCTCCTTCCTGCGGAACCCCCACCCATGCTCATACTTTTCCTCTTTATTCCCTTCTTCTCTCTTTCCTTCTGCATCTGTTCACTTCCGGCTTCTACAATTGTTGTCTTTTGCACCAGAGTGGCATAATCCGTAAGCTCAAGGATTGCCACCCTATTCTGAATCCACGGTTTCAGTCCCTGCTGAAACCTCCTAGCTTTCTTTTCCTCGGTGCTTACAAATTCCGGCATAAACCTTTATAACTCAGTAAATTTCGCTTCGTACTCTGCTACAGATAAGTTATTCTGCTTTAGCTCCAAGAACTTGAGCTCCATCTGGTTTTCCATAAACCTCGGGAAATATTTTCCCAGAAACAACTGACTGAACCTCTCCCAGGTTATGATAGCATCTATCTTCATGTTTTTCTTGGCCTCCCATCAGTAGTTGGCCTCTCCTTTCAGAAGGTGGATAGCAAATACAGTCTTCCGTGGAACTCAGGGGGCTTTAGGGACTTAAAAGCCCTGAAAGAGTTTGCCACAGCATTGTTATTTCCTTGAGGGGGTGGGTTGGGTTGACGTTCCAAGTTCTGCCTTAGTAGTTGCATGAACTGGCCCATGGGATCCATGCCTGGGTTTGGTATTGGTTGTTCAACCTCAGTTTCTCCTTCCTCAGCCTCTATCTTAAATCCCTCAACATCATATATTTCCTCTTCCTCTTTATACAAGGAGTCATCCTGTTCCACATAATCCTTATCTTCCTCTTCACAGTGTTCCTGGTTCCTATCGTCCTGGTTATGGCTTCCCTGGTCCTCAGATCCAGGGTTCGCACTAGTTCCAATCTTTCTTGGCGGCATGATACTGATAAAAAAAATTATTGGGAAATTCAACGTTAGGTCACAATCATACACAACATTGTGCTTTGCATAGCTCTATAATGGGGAGAATGTATCTCGCAATTCTATTATATTATGACAGTTCTAATAAGAAGTGCAGTAATAATAATGATAAAAACAGTGATCTCGTCACTAAGGAACTGAACCGAAAGGAAACAAATATATACATAATACGAGAAATACATAGTTTGATCTGGTCAAAAGTACAACAGTGCTACAGCCATCTGTCCCAAAAGTGATACACAAGAGTCTATCTGTCTAGTCAGAAATAGGGATGCTATATACAAGTCAACTATCCCGGAAAATTGGCTCTTACTAAGGCCTCTACTAACTAGACAACTAGACTATCCCATCATCGGTCCTGAATCACGCACCGGAGCGGGTCAGCTCCCATACCCTTTCCATCGCACGACGGAAGATATAGTCGGCCTGCCGCCTGGAGATCCTACCATGCCTGTCCCCCTGGAGCGATCTGAGTCTTGCTCGGGACGTGAGCTCTATCCCCGTCAGCTCCCTCCTCAAGGATCGGGGTATAGCAGCCCTAGTCTCATAAGCTCGGGTACGCCTACCCGCCCTCTTCGCATCCAACTCCCTCCTGGCTTCATCCAGCCGGGCCTCAGCAACAGCCACTCGGGTCCTCAGTACATCCTGAACATAGCCGTGAGCTAACAAAGACTGCCTATGGGCAGGGTCGAGAGGTGGTGAATCCGGAGCCGCTGGGGGTGCCTCCTCGGTCTGCCTAGGCTCGGAAGTATGGGTCTCTAGGCTGTCATCATAGGGGATCCAAGATAGTGGTGGAGGGGTAGGAGCTCTGACCACCGGAAGTGTGGGTAAAGGGGTACCAGTGTACACTACCATAGGTCCGACACGCTCCTCAGCTACTGGGACCTCATCCGGGTCCTCCTCATCTGAAATAGCAATAACCTCTATCTCTGACTCCTCTGAGGGGTCCTCCTCATCCTCCTCCATCTCAGGCTCCTCCTGGTCCTCGACATCTAGCAGTGCCTCATCATGCTCACGCTCGAACATCTCAGGGTCCTCTATCTCATGCGCCTACATATTAAACGAGCTAAGTTACTATCATGATACGTATAAGAGTTCCCGTAAGGGTTTTAACTGTCAGCGCTACTTTAAGTAGTCCGACCATGAACTTGGCAAGAGTTCTTATTATCTTTGTGAGTTTATTATTACATCGTCGCATCATCTCTGAGGTTTATAACGCTTAGCTCTGATACCATTTCTGTAACACCCCCAGATCCGGGGTCAGGGATCCGGGTCGTCACGGTCTTTCTTTCTACACTATCACTTCACTTAATTAATAATAGTTAACCTTATGTTGTGACCCCATACTAACACACACCACAACCCGTTAAAGTCTCAGAGATGAAATTGAAATAGGTACAAGTCTTTGAATCCACAATTTAAAAGTTATTACAACCCAAAATGATTACTTAATAAGTTTACAATTAATTGCCATTATCTGCCACAAGTTATAATTATACATAATTGATTCTCAAAAGTAGAACGTCTGATCTACAGATAGATCTACCTCTGCAGCTATAGCAGCTATGATCTCAACGGGAAGGCGTGGGGCGCATCCCACGCTCTTGCGCTGGGTCTGCTTGAGTCTGGCCATCTTTCCTAACTGTTGTTGTGTGATGAAGAAATAAAGCAAGAGTGAGCATTACAGCTCGCAAGATAATATATAGTGTAAACAATAATTCAAGTATCTAAATGGATAACTTACTAGAATCCTTTATCAAGTGTAAGATAATTACTTACTGGATATAAGCAAAAACAAGGGATGAAGTTACCAAATACTTCACTATAATTATATCATTTATAAAGCTACTTGAACTACCACTGTTCAAAGTATAATGAGCTTTCAACAGTTCATCACATAGATGAGACTACGAGACAAGATTTGAATAGATTAAATCTTTGAAGTATTTCTGAAGGAAATGAAGTTGTGATATACTTCATTAAGTTCCGATATATATATCCACATATATATCTTCTTTATACAGTTCCTGAAAACCTCTGTCATGTAAAGTATGAACAGAGTTTGTAACATCCAATGAATTTTTGGAAGGGAAAAGAATTGTGGCATAAACCCGATATCTTGCTGATCAGGCAAAGATACCAATAAGTAACCTTTTCTACTAGTAGATGGACGAATTCCCCACTGGTCATCACCCTGGTCGCAATAGGACCTTATGCTGGACTGCCACTCAGCCACTTACGCATTTGATGGACTCCCACTGAGCCACTTACACTATCATAGACGCCCACTGAGACCATGTTGCTTATGCCGACTCGATAGATGGACTTACTTCCCGAACGTTGGGTAAGTAATCAATTCATTTACCAAAACCGCAACCTTGTTGCGAATATAAAATACACCACAGAGCCGGATCCCTCTGGTTTTGAGCAAGTATTTAAATCCCCTTTAAAAAAGGAAGATCTTAAATATATAAAAATGAGTTTTGGGATCCGCTCTAACTTTTAAAAATCATTTCAAAGACTCGAAAACACTTTAAAGAGTGTTTGGAGTAATGCTGATTTAATAAAGTAAATCAGTCCCAATATATTAGAAAATATATGAATATTATTATTTAAATAACATTCCCATAAAGAATAATCTTTATACAAATAATTGAGGTAGAAGTTGTAAAACTTATACTTGAAATGAGTATTAAATAACCAAATATATATTTATACGAAAGTACTATCTTTATTTGAATAATCAAAGATAAGTTTGATTATCGACACCTTATTCTTTAATAAAATAAAGAATATATCTCAGCAAATAATGAGTCATAGATCCTCAAATGAATATTCAAATAATATTTATTAAATAATATAAACTGAGTCATAAGCCCTCGAATGAATATTCAAAATAATATTCATTTAATAAAATAAAAGGAGTCATAAGCCCTCGAATGAATATTCGTAATAATATTCATTAAATAAAATAAAAGTTATCGAATAAACCTAATTCGATTAATAGTTTTGAAAACTATATCAATATATATATATATATATATATTAATATATATATATATAATATACTCGGGAACATCGACTCCCGGTTTTAGAAAATGTTCACCTTTGGGTCCCCTATACTAAGGGTATACACAACTAATGCTTATCTCTAGCATAGGTATTATGCAACTAATAAGCATTTGAACCAACAGATATATAAATCAAGAATACGGAACAGGCATGCATATATATCATATCACATGCTACAATATATCGCAAGAATTTGCTAATAACAAATATGCATTTATCACAAGATCATGCATATACACATATACATCACAACAACAGTTATACGGGTAGAAAACTTGCCTGAGCGACTGGGGGTTACAAATGGCTCGGGACGAGTCTAGTAACCTATAAACAACATGTAAGTTGGAATTAAACCAAAGTCACTTGTAAATCTATACTTTAACCAAATTAGACTCTAACGCTCGCTTTGCGCTTACTGATTCTCTTAAGTCGCTTGAGTACCCTCGGCTCCACCATTTTTAATAAATTAACCATTATGAGTTTTAAGGTGATTCTTTCGCGAGTACCTTACCAACTGCCTAATCCACTTAACATAATTGTTTCATACTCCAATTAGTCCTTTAAGGTCTTTAACCTATGTTTCCAAAGTAAGGCGAGGGGTAATGGTTCGTTCGTGAAATGTCGTTACTTAAAACGGCCGTTTCTCCTAAACCGTACATCAGAATCAAACGAACCACATATCAAAACGAAGCTCGTAACATGAACTATCTAAAAACGGCAATGGTCAAAACCTAGCAGGGAGTTCTCGGGTCCTAATGTTATGAACAAAAGCAGTCTAGAGTAAATCGGACATTACGACGGCTATGTTTACGCGATTTCCCAAATTTATACCATTCCAAATCAACCACCAATCAACCCCAATTCATTCATACAACCAAAATCCATCCATATCACACTACAACAGCCCCAACACCTCAAGTTCTCCAATTTATGTTATTATCAACATGAATTTAAAACTATACTTAAGTCCTTTACTAATCAACAAGATTCAACATTCAATTCACTACAACTCCAACCCAAACTCTAAACCTACAAGCATCAAGCTACTCTTTTACCATAACAACCAAAATCAACCTAATATACAAAGTAAAGCTAGGGTTTGGAGATGTTATACCTTCCTTGAAGTGATTGGAGTAGCTAGGAAGCCTTAAGAAGCCTTTAGATGTCTTAGGGATGCTTGGATCTTAAAGGAAAAACAAGAAAAATCAAGTTAAAAATCTTGAAATCACTATTCATTATCTTCTTCATTGATTTCTTGGAGAATATTGAGAATGATTTGGAGGCTTAAACTTATAGGATAGCTATATCTATGCATAAGGAGTACTAGATAATTATCTTACCAATTAAGGAAGCTTGGAACTTGAATTTTGAAATTCTTCTTCTTGAAATGGAGAGAAAAGCCGAGAGCAATGGTTGAAGAAATGAAATGATTTTGTGTTTGTGATTTGTTTAGCTTAGCTTGGTTGTTTTTGATTAGATTTTGGTTAATTACCTTATTAACCTTGAACTTTGTGTGGTTATCATTCATCAACACCTCCTTCCCCCCTATGTCATGCTTATGTCACCTTGTGATGTCATCATCCCTTACTTGCCCTCTTCTTATTGGTTGGATGACCTCATCATCCCTAACCTCCTTGATTAACTTCCTAATTGTTTGCCTAATGACCGCTGATCAGTTATACGGTTCGCTTAACTTTCGTTCTCGTTTCTCGTTTGAGGGATCATACCCAGGATCTTATTACTTGGGTTTCCTTAATCTTTCTCAATACATTATAATCCTTTTATGATCCTCTCTTATAATCCTTTAATTTAAATCCTTTTTATCCTGTTACCTTATACTCAATTCTTTCCATATCTAGTGGATTTCCGGGAAAAATCAAAGTGTTCGGAATTGGATTCTGACAATCTTTACATACACTTATATACCATATAGAGTACTAATAAAATCTCAGAATATCCATATAAAAACCCCTACATAGTGTGGCATGAAAAGTTTTCTTGTTCAGCAAAAACACTATTCATAAGGGTTATAAAAAGTTCAAAATTTTGGGGGTTATTACAGTAGAGCCCTGCTATCACAGTTTGAGGAGAAAGTTGGCCCATTGGTGACCTTTGGAGACAACAGTAAAGGATTCAAAATGGGATATGGCAAGATTGTTCTGAAAATATTGTCTTTAAATGATGTAGCACTGGTAGCTGATCTTGAAGTGAATCTTTTCAGAATTAGCATATTGCAGACAATAGTCTCAAGTGATATTCAACAAGAAAAATGTCACTGTTATCAGCAAGAAAACCAGTGAAGTTGCTCTGAAGGGAGCAAAGAAAGGAAGCTTGTTTGTTAAAGATTTTGACTCAACAAATAAGGATGATATTTGTTGCTTATACACCAAGGTATCAGGAGAAATAAACAAGCTCTGACTTAAAAATCTGTCTCACTTGACTTTCAAGAAAATTAATACCTTGTCAAAAAGGAGTTGGTAAGAGACATCCCTAAGATGGAGCTTGCTCAAGTTGAATTTGTGAGGTCTGCCAGACTAAGAAAATAAAAAAACTACTCAACAAGAGCATCATGGAAATAGAAGCTCATCTCATACACCTGAGTTTGATTGCACAACCTCAAGGGGAGTAAGAGGATCTTCAGATACTGGAAGGAAGCTCAACTTGGGATTATGGTATCCCAAGGGAATTAGTTGGAGCTGTTGGACTCACAGATATAGATTTTGTTGGATGAAAGGTTGACAAAAAGAGTTCCAGTGAAAGATGTCATTTTTGTCTTTCAAAGACCTGTATCCTGATATAGCATCAATCTCATTTTTGTACCAGCAGAAAAACAACTAGCTGATATTTTTACTAAACCTTTTGATGAAGCAACTTTCACTAGACTTATAAGTGAAATTGGAATGCTCAATTCTTCATCCTAAGGCAAGAACTCAGCTAATATTTTGCAGCAGATTAATCTCCAGTAAATCAAAATTAATTTGATTAAATTGGAAATTAACTGAAATATAAATTATAAATATTTCAGAAATCTCTGCATATTTGTTTTTCAAATTCAACTAACTTGGAATTTTTCAAATTCTGAGTAAACTGCTTAGTTGTTAATTTACATCCTTAATATGTAAAATTAACTCAAGGCAGAATTATAATAACCAAAAGTATTTAGAGAACTGAGTTCTCGATAAGTATAAATTGACTTCTCGACAAGTCTTTTTAGGACTTCTCGAGTGAATCCTCGATGAGTCAATTTACTGACTTCTCGAGTGATTTCTCGATAGGTTTAAAATGACTTATCGATAAGTCCTTGTAAAGTTCTCTAGTAGTATTCATTCACAGAGTTCTCTATAAGTACAATTTTTTGACTTATCAATAACTCAGAACTGAGATAATTTAAATTGATAAATTATTTTGGTAAAATACCTTTGGAAAATTTATTCTAATTTTATTTTGAATTTATTCAAATAAAAGTTAGAATTAATTCAGTCCACTTTTTGGACAAACTGAGTATTTATTTGCCATTTCGATAAGTCAAGTTTGAGTTCTCAATAAGAGTAATTTAAAATGACTTCTCGACATGTACTTCAATTCTCAAAATGACTTCTCGATAGATAAACTCCAAATGTCTATTTTTGAGTTCTCGACAAGTCATCTACTTTTACTATAAATACCCAGACTTCTCGATACATACTTTTACTTACAACTCTCGAGATCTAAAGTGACATGGCTTTCAATCCGAAACCGTTTTCTCTCTCATTTTTCATTCCTTCTCAGAAATTTTTCTTACCCATTCATTCTCATCAATCAACAATGGCCCAAAATGTTGCTAGGACATTTATCCCAGAGAAAGGAACCAGCTATCTTGCTTTCACTGATGCAAACCAAGCTCCGGATAGTTTCAAGGGGTTTGTGAAGCTGCTGTCTGAATCCTATCTTGTAGGTGCTTTGACTGCAAATCCAGTACTGTATCTACACGTACTGCATGAATTCTAGACTACAGCTATTGTGAGGACTAATGTTAACAATAACTCTCTTTGTTTGGTGGTGACATGCATAATTGGAGGCCAACGAATAGAATTCAATGACCAAGATGTGAATAGAGCCTTGGGGCTGCCAACTGAGAATCTGGTGGAGGTACCAACTCTTGATGAGCTAACCGAGTTCATGGACTTCATCAATTATGGTGGGAGAATTAACCTGTCAAGCTTAAACAGAACCAATCTAAGGAAGGAGTGGTCATTCATCTTTGACTCTGTAGTAAGGGCCTTTACTTGTAGAAAAACAGGATATGACAATATCTCAAGTGTTGTGCAAAAGCTGGTGTACTCAATTGCCCACAACAGACACCTGAATGTTGGCCTGCTGATCCTGGAAGAACTTGCAACCAGGCTGGTTATGACTCTGACAGCTAGAGGTAAGGAAATTTTCTTTCCTAGATTTATTATGTCCACTTTAAATAATAAAGTAGCTAACATACACCTAATGAATGGTATAGATAGTACTAAAATAGGCAACTTTAAGCAAGTGTCCAAAATAATATTTGGCTCACTTACTACAAAGAATAAGGTGAATGTAAGTCTGAAAATCAGTCCATTTATGTTGGAGAGATTTGGGATTTATCCTTATCCTATGCCTGACATGAGATGTAATGCACAATCTAGTACAACTATGATTCCTGAACCTGTGGAAGTACAAACACAGGATTACCAACAGGGATCTTCCCATGCTGCAACCATTTTTTCACAACCTTTAGAAGCTAGAAAACCAACTACCTCATCTTTCCAAAAAGGTGAGGTCAGTAAAAGGAAGAGAAAAGGGATAAACCTAGTTGTGTTAACTGAGAGTGGTGAGGAGAGAGCAGAAAAAGAACCACCTCTGGTCAAAAGATCCAAAAGGAGTAAACAAACTGAGCTGACCACTCTATCCTCCTCTACATCCTCCCAATAGGATGCAGTTATAAAAACAACCAGGAGTGAGTCTGCACAGCCTGCACAAGAAAAAATTCAAGTATATGGTAGGAGAAATAAGGAAGGCACACATTGTGAGAGCACATCTCTTGAAGCTCCCTCATCTACTCAGGGGGAGCTTCCAACGCTCACAACTGTGCAACAATCTCTGTTACCTAAAATTTCTTCTATTCCAATTCTACTTGAATCTATTCTCAAGTGCACCAAAAATCAAGTGACTTAGCTCAAGAAGCTTTGCTCACCACCCAGACATCTCATTTGGATGGTGAGAGGCTACATGTTGGGGTAGACCTTGATGACACCATCACAACCATGAGGGGTTCATCAGTCTTTACTGAAGACCCCATGGATACCTCTAATGCACCTTCATGTGTAAAACAATCTTCACAGACTGAAAGGTTTGAGGGTAGTACTCCCGAGGGGGAGCTATCTAAATCCTCTCCAATTCAATTGGAGGTTCCTCATGAAGGAACAACTCCCCTCATAACCCTAGCAGAAATTTCCTCTGCAGTTGAAGCTAGGAGTACGCATGCCCATGATCCTGCCATAGGAGAGGCAAACATAGCACATTAAAGTGCCAGTGTGTTACAAGTCACACAAGGGTTTGAGGCTGGTGTACATGACAGTAACCTAGTCAAATCCCCTCCAATTCAATTGGAGTTTCCCACTACAAGTGGAGAACAACACACTGTCAAAATCACAGAGCAATCTGTGAGTCAAACTGTGATCTCAGTCACAGGAGTTTCTGATGAACCATCCACCTCTCAACCTCAACAACCTCACATACTCTCTCAGTGGCTACAAGAATCTGCCTCTCAACCAACCTTTGTAGATGATCTACTAGTAGAGCAGATCTCAGGACTAGCCAACATCTCACAGCATCTTCTAACTTCAGACATGAGCAACCAAGACTATCAAGCTATCATGCTTGCTTAAAATGAAGAGATTGAGGAGCAAAAAGAGAAAATTGTCAATGATGCTGAGCCAGATGGGAATGTGGATGCATGGCTGTCTGATGACTTTGCCTTAGAGATGAATCAAGTTCTGGCCAGATTTTGAGAAGAATATGTTACTATTCTGAGCAATGCAAGAGACTTGAATCCAGAAGTTGTCTATGATGCCATTACATATGTATATAAAGCTCAGCTCAAAATATTTCATCTGTTTGGTAAGGCTCTTGAAATCAAACTTACTGGCCATGAAGACAGAATCAGGAAACTGGTGAATGAGAAAATGGACAAGATCATACCATCTCAAGAGCAGGTCTCTTCTAAATTCAAACATTTATCAGAGCAAATGACTAGAATGGATCTTGCCTCCATTGAGAAGGAAGTCAAAAATCTCAAACAATCGTTCACTAATCTCCATGAAATGATCCAGAACCAAATTACTCATTCAAATGAGACCAAGGTTCAGCTAGATCAACTTTACCAGAGCAGATTTAAGCCCTCAGCTTTGTTAATGGAAGGGATCAAAGAGGCTATAAAAGAACACTTTGGCACATCTAACAGCTCTTATCAGCCTGGATCCACTTCAATAAATCGGCAAATTCAGTCTCTACAGGGTCAAGTCACAGCATTACAAGACTCCAACTCCTCTCTCACTGCACAAGTTGAGGCTTTGACATCTCTTGTCAAAATCCAACAAACAGATATCCAAACTCTGGTGGATTCCCATAAGCATCTTCAAATGCAGAATTCTATAGCTTTAGGAGCCATCATGGGTAAACTCAACATACCACTACCTTCTTTTCCTGAGAAGTAAGGCCTGAAATTCCTACTCCCCTTCTCATGCCTGCCAACAAGACTAAGGGCGAGATAGAGGCCAAGTTGGCACAATCAAGGTCATCTCAACATCAAGTTCAGGGTGCTGGTAAGAAAGCTAAAGAAGTTGATCTTGACAAGGAGAGACTTATTAGGTCTGCTGAAGGACCTAGTTTGAGAAGAGAGTTTGAAGAACTACTCAATGCCTTAAAAGCTTCTCTCAACAACAATCACTTCACATATAAAAAGGCCCTAGATAAGACAATCAATTTCATAAGAGTGATCAAGGTCAACAAGGACAACTTTCTAGAAGATAGGATAGTGGTTAATGCAAATGACTCCGAGACAGACATATGTATGCATGTGTCTCTCAATTGCCTTGTCTCAAGGAGGGAATCAGAGTTAAATATGTTTATCAGCAAAGTTAGAGTTATAACTCGTGAAGATACCAAGCTACTAACTGCACTGAAAGATGCTCATGTAGCTGCCTTTCCTGAAGCTTATCTACAGCCAAGCAATGGTATAGCATACATCTGTCCAACTACCAAACAATTCAGATTTTTCAATATCCCTAAACAATGTGTCAGGAGCAATGAGAAGCTTATCATGATCCTAGGAACTGAAGGATTTTAAACATCACGGAAGCATGGTAAAATAATTTTCTTGATATAAAATCCAAATAAAGGCATACAAATTGTGATTAAATTATATAAGATTGATTTCTAACCTTTAAAAGCGACCCAAGAACGAAGAGCGGAGATCCCTAGCAGCTGCTCCTCAAGTGTGAAGCACTCCACCGGTATCCACCAAGAGATCAATGTAATGGAGGAGGAAGGGTGGGAGAAGTAGGGTTTGTTTTAACTTTTTAGGTTAAGGCAAAATAAGGATTTATAATAGTATATTTATAGGCAAAATTTTCAGCTGAAATTTTTTACATAAAATATTATTATTATTAACCCTTTGTTCTTATTAACCTATTAACTAATAATTAAAACACCTTTTAATTATTAATCCTTTTTCTAAACACTTTAGAAATAATTCTCTCACTTGATTTAATTTCCAAAATTAAATAATTAATTAAATCTTATTTAATCAATTATTAAATTTGCTAATTAATTATTTATTTCACAAATAAATAATTACCAGCCATTATTAATTAATTCCTCCACCATTAAATCATTCTCTTTTATGGTGTGACCCTGTAGCTTCAATATTAAGCCGGTGGTAGAAATAAATAATAATAAAACTATTTTATCATTATTTATATATAAATTCTTTAATTCATTAAATATGATTAATTAATTAATCATATATATTCTACATCGTGAGGGATACTTCTCAGCATATCGCGACTATCCGGATAATACGAATTCACTGCTTAGAATACCAAGAACCCATTCAGTGAATAGTTACCGTACAATCAATTCATTCTACCCTGCAATGTCACGATTAAATACAAGGCATGGAACTTGTGTCAAGCCTTTCTTATTTAATCATTTGCTTTCCCATTCACTATGCTTAGTTCTATTTAATGTAAATTAGAAACTCCTTTCTAATTTCATTCACTCTGGCCAGAGATTCCTGAACTAGCATAAGTGGATCAGCATTGAACATTCTCTTCCTTCACTGGAAGGGGTAGATCCTTTATTGATCATACACTATCTTCGTGTACAAATTCCTATACCCAGTAGAGCCCTTATAATTGTCCCTGGAGACTAAGAACTAAACCAAAACATTCAGTGTACACAAGATGACTATGATGACCTCAAGTCTAAGGATACTTGTACAACTATAACTATGTGAACAACTGCTGACACCTGAGTGAACTCCATCAGTTGTTCAGCTGTGTGAGTCATGTTCAGTGAACTTATTCTATAATAAGCACCTACATACTAGCTATAGTGTCACCACACAAATGTCTATGAGAACAGACATCCTTCATAATGAAGCAAGCATAGTATGTACCAATCTTTGTGGATTACTAATTACCAGTTAGTAATTCTACGACCAGGAAATATTTAAGTTCAGAGTTATCATCTTTTAGGTCTCATTATTATGATCTCATCATAATCCATAAAAAAAGCTTTACTCCAAACTATGGTATATGTTATTTAAACACTTAAATAGATAAAGCCCGCAATAAAAACAAAACAAGTCTTTTATTAATATCAATGAAATCAAAACAGATTACATAATAGTTATTCCTAAATCATCATACATGATTGGACTTAGGACACATCTCTTTCAATCTCCCACTTGTACTAAAGTCAATCACTCTGGTATCTAATACCCATCTTGTCTTTATGACGATCAAAGTGACTTTGAGAAAGTGGCTTTGTTAAAAGGTCTGCTATGTTGTTATGTGTGTCAATTCTCTCGACGTTGACATCTCCTCTTTCAATAATCTCCCTAATCAGACGAAAGCGCCGCAGGACATGTTTGGAATTTTTATGAGACCTAGGTTCCTTGGCTTGTGCTATTGCTGCATTGTTATCATAATACAACACAATAGGCTCTTCAACGCTAGGAACAACTCCCAACTCAGAAACAAATTTCCTCATCCAAACGGCTTCTTTTGCAGCCTCACTTGCAGCTATATATTCTGCTTCCGCTGTGGAGTCAGCCATTGTAGACTGTTTTGAAACTCTTCCAACTAATCGCACCACCATTCAGAGTAAACACGTACCCTGACATGGATTTGCTATCATCACTTTCTGATTGAAAACTAGAGTCAGTGTAACCCTCTATTTTCAACTCAGATTCACCACCAAAAACAAGAAAAATGTCCTTAGTCCTTCGCAAGTACTTAAGGATGTTCTACACTGCTTTCCAGTGGTCTTCACCTGGATTGGACTGATATCTTCTCATCACACTAATTGAATAAGCAACATCAGGCCTAGTACACAATATCGTGTACATGATAGATCATATTGCTGAAGCATAAGGAATCTTACTCATACGCTCTCTTTCCTCAGGTGTCTTAGGAGACATCTTTTCGGAAAGGGACACTCCATGGCTCATCGGTATGAGACCTCTTTTGGAGTTTTCCATGCTAAACCTTTTAAGCACTTTCTGGATGTATGTACCCTACGTAAGACCTATCATTCTTCTAGATCTATCTATATAGATCTTCATACCGAGAATGTAGGATGCTTCTCCCAAGTCCTTCATGGTGAAGTTCTTCGATAGCCATACTTTGACTGATTGCAGCATCGGTATATCATTTTCTATAAGAAGTATGTCATTCACATACAATACAAGAAATATTACCGCGCTCCCACTAACCTTCTTGTAGAAACATGGTTCATCTATGTTTTTGATAAAACCAAACTCTTTGATTGTCTCATCAAAACGGATGTTCCATCTACGAGAAGCTTGCGTTAAACCATATATGGTTCGCAACAGCTTACACACTAGGTGTTCATTTCCCTTGGAAAGAAAACCCTCTGGCTGTGTCATATACACTTCCTCTTCAAGTTCCCCATTGAGGAAGGCCGTTTTCATGTCTATTTGCCAGATCTCATAGTCGTAGTAAGCAGCAATCGCAAGCAAAATCTGAATTGATTTTAACAGGGCTACAGGCGAAAACGTTTCATCAAAGTCAATCCCTTGCCTTTGTTTGAATCCTTTTATCACGAGCCTGGCCTTATAGGTCTCCACCTGGCCATCTGCTCCAATCTTTCTTTTGTATACCCACTTGCACCCAATAGGCTTAACACCTTCAGGCGCCTCAACCAGAGTCCATACTTGGTTGGTATACATAGATTCCATTTCGGATTTCATGGCACTATGCCATTTCTCGGAGTCAACACTACTCATAGCCTCATTATAGGTCACAGGGTCGTCATCATCAATGATTGACAACTCATTGTCATTTTCAATGACAAGGCCATAATACCTCTCAGGTTGGCGAGACACTCTCCCTGACCTACGAATGGGCTGTTCCACAGAAGTTTGTTCAGTCTGAACATGTGTTTCCACTTGATTCGTAGTAGTTTGTGCTTCTTGAACTTCATCAAGTTCAATTTTGCTCCCACGGTTTCCTTCAAGGATAAACTGTTTTTCCAAGAAGGTAGCATGTCTGGAGACAAACACCCGATGATCGGTGTAAAAGTAATACCCTAAAGTCTCTTTAGGATATCCCACAAAATTACATTTTACGGATCGAGATTCCAGCTTATCTGGGTCAACTTTCTTGACATAAGCTGGACATCCCCAAATCTTAACGTGTTTAAGACTCGGTTTCCTTTCTTTCCATATCTCATATGGAGTTTGAGGAACAGATTTGGAAGGCACCTTATTGAGTAAATATGCTGAGGTTTCCAATGCATAACCCCATAGGAATACTGGAAGATTCGCATAGCTCATCATGGACCGTACCATATCTAATAAAGTTCGATTTCTCATTTCAGATACCCCATTCAACTGTGGAGTATATGGAGGAGTCCACTGGGAGACTATACCATTTTCTTTGAGATAATCTAAAAATTCTCCATTCAAGTATTCACCACCTCGATCTGATCAAAGAGTTATAATACTATGTTTGGTATGTTTCTCCACTTCATGCTTATATTCTTTGAACTTTTCAAAGGCTTCAGACTTGTGTTTCATCAAATACACATATCTGAATCTAGATCGATCATCTATGAAAGTAATGAAGTATGAAAATCCACCCATGGCTTGCCTAGACATTGGTCCACATACATCTGTGTGTACCAATCCTAGCAAATCTGCAGCCCCCTCTCCATGTCCACTAAATGGAGATTTGGTCATTTTACCCAATAGACAAGACTCGCATGTAGGATATGATTCAAAATCAAAGGGGTCTAGTAACCCTTCCTTATGCAATGTCCGCAGTCTATTTTCACTAATATGACCAAGTCTGCAGTGCCACAAGAAAGTGAGATTTTCATCATCCCTTTTTCTTTTATTAGTTTGTTCAATTTGAAGCAAATTATGCTCTACGTCACATACATACAGACCATTATTTAAAGTACCACGTCCATAAAGAACATTATCTCTAAGAATAGAACATTCATTATTCTTAATAATAAATGAAAAACCATCCAAATCCAACATAGGAATAGAAACAATATTCCTCACAATAGACGGAACGTAATAACAATTATTCAAAATAATAGTCTTGCCCGTAGGCATATGTAAACTAAATGATCCTACAGATATGGCGGCAACCCTTGCTCCATTGCCCATACGTAGAATCACCTCATCTTCTTCAAGAGTCCTACTTCCCTTTAGTCCCTGTAATGAATTGCAAATATGAGAACCACACGCAGTATCTAATATCCAAGTAGAAATTTGACTTAGTGACATAGTAACTTCGATCATGAACATACCTGAATCAGAAGCGGTAGTCTCACTACCCTTCTTCTTCTTCAATTCTGCAAGGTAAACCTTGCAGTTCCTCTTCTAGTGCCCCACCTTATTACAGTGAAAGCAAACAACTTTGCTCTTGGGGTCTTCAGCTTTTGGTGGAACCGGCTTTTTCTCACCTACTTTCTTCTTCTTGGAAGGGTTCTTCTTCCTTTTCTTAGGATTGGAACCTTCACCAATTAGAAGAATAGAACTCTTCTTAGGGGGAAAATTCGATTTCGCAGTCTTCAACATGTTGTGGAGTTCAGGCAGGCTGACATCCAGCTTATTCATGTGAAAGTTCACAACAAACTGCGAGAACGAACTCGGAAGTGATTGCAAGACCAAGTCTTGGCTCAGCTCCCCATCCATGGAAAAACCAAGTTATCCAAGACGTTCAATCAAATTGATCATCTTAAGTACATGGTCATTCACAGATGATCCCTCAGACATCCTACAACCGAACAGCTCCTTCGATATCTCATATCGAGCTGTCCTCCCTGCCACATCTTACAACTCTTGTAGATGCATAAGGATAGTGTGAGCATCCATATGCTCATGTTGCTTCTGTAGCTCAATGTTCATGGAAGCTAGCATGATGCATTGAGCAACATTTGCATCATCTATCCACTTACGATACACAACATGTTCATCATTATGTGCATCGCTAGCAGGTTCAGTAGGCTTAGGTGAGTCAAGCACATATTCCAGCTTCTCAACCCTGAGAACAATTCTCAAGTTTCGAAGCCAGTCAGCAAAATTAGGACCAGTCAACTTGTAAGCATCTAGTATACTCCGGAGTGATAGTGCAGAAGACATAACGTATATAGTAAATCTGTAAATGATGAACACATAACAACACTTAGCAAATATTCAATTTCATTTCAAAACACTATATGAATCGGGTCTTTATTCATAAGTGGCTCCCACTAGTTTATCTAATTTATACAACCCCTAAGTGAAAATTAAGCATTCATAATGCTAGTGGGAATAGGGATCCTACATTCCATCACACAACCTCGGTTGTAGCACGAAACGTCATGTGATGTTCAATAGGCAGACAACTCTTGTCAATTACATCTTATGTTATTCCCTAATAAAACTTTAGCCTCTTGAATAATTGAGTCACGGCTGTAGCACGACAGACTCAATATTCTAAGTCAAGTCTAACCCAACATTTCGTACAATTGAATCAGTCTCCAACGACCCACGGCTGTAGCACGTAACGACCTTTATATTCTAATTCAATATACACATCTCTATGTAATAGACAAGTATTTCTTATTTCGAAATCAAAGCCCTCGGCTGTAGCACGAAACGACAATGATTCAAAAATAAGAACTACTTTCTACCATGTTGGAAGGCTTTGACCGACACAAGCCCGTTGTGTCATTGGCCAATTACTACTTGATATTATTTAATTTTAGAGGGATTATATTACGTTAGAATCATAATCATATTATAAAGGGATTCTTCCTTTTAAATTAAATATTTCAAATCAATAATCGATAATCAGATGATTCCCAGATTGGGGGGAGCATTGTCAAGAGGCGTTAATTAATACCCCTTTCTTACAGATAGAAATCTGTTATTGACAGAATCATCCTTTCTCTCAATATTGAAAATTCATATTCAATTACGTGTTTCATAAACACAAGAATCTCATGATTGTATTCATAATATTATTGTTAAGGCCAGAAACGATTCCTCTTCTAGATTTTCTAGAGCACGCCTTATATTGATTTAAGTTCACCTAAATCTATCATCGCATGGTAAATATAGGCATATATCTCATATATAAAAATAAATAAATAAACAAGTAAGCATGCATGCAAGCAATATCATGTCACACATTGATATAATGATGTATGAATTTATTATAGCATTTAAAAGCAATTAAAACAATTAAAACATGCTTTAAAACACTTTCAGGAATATAAACAGTTCAAAACTCTTATATAAAAAATATTTGACCACTCCATTAGATCCGTCTCGGAAAAACGAATCCAACGATATATTGCACGCCCAAAACGGAGTTACGAAACTCCCAGAAATCAAATTTAAAAAATAACAGATGGGCTGTAACGTATTACAGGAACGCGTTACAAGCCCTGTAACACATTCCAATAATGCGTTACAACACTTTTAAGCCATTAAAAGGTGTAACACATTCCGTGAATGCGCCACAGGGTGTAACGCATTCCCAGAATGCGCGACACCCCTTCCCCGCGTCAGACTTTAGCCGCCTGTCAGCTTCGAACGTCGTGAAGCCATCAAATCAGTACAACATATTCTTTTTCTTTATTCTAGCAGCAAACAAATATATATATATATATATATATATATACTTTATATACATATATTTAATTACGAATTTTAATTAAAACAACTTCAAAAAATCATAATAATTAATCCACTCATCAGAAAATTATGAAAAAAATACCCAGACGATCTACAACACTTGTAGAACCCCGATCTATAGTCAAAACAATTTTGAGAAATAATTTCTAATCAATCATAATTAATCCATGATATAACTTGCAAAAATCATAATAAATTCATACAAGATCATAAAATTCTGAAATTTTTATCATAGATCTATATGCATACAACCTAAGCTCTGATACCATTGAAGGATTTTAAACATCACGGAAGCATGGTAAAACAATTTTCTTGATATAAAATCCAAATAAAGGCATACAAATCGTGATTAAATCATATGAGATCGATTTCTAACCTTTAAAAGCGATCCAAGAATGAAGAGCGGAGATCCCTAGCAGCTGCTCCTCAAGTGTGAAGCACTCCACCGGTGTCCACCAAGAGATCAATGTAATGGAGGAGGAAGGGGTGGGAGAATTAGGGTTTGTTTTAACTTTTTAGGTTAAGGCAAAATAAGGGTTTATAATAGTATATTTATAGGCAAAATTTTCAGCTGAAAATTTTCCCATAAAATATTATTATTATTAACCCTTTATTCTTATTAACCTATTAACTAATAATTAAAACACCTTTTAAATATTAATCCGTTTTCTAAACACTTTAGAAATAATTCTCTCACTTGATTTAATTTCCAAAATTAAATTTTTAATTAATAATATTAAGAACTTTTCTTAATTAATTTATAATTAATTAAATCTCATTTAATCAATTATTAAATTTGCTAATTAATTATTTATTTCACAAATAAATAATTACCAGTCATTATTAATTAATTCCTCCACCATTAAATTATTCTCTTTTATGGTGTGACCCTGTAGGTACAATATTAAGCCGGTAGTAGAAATAAATAATAATAAAACTATTTTATCATTATTTATATATAAATTCTTTAATTCATTAAATAGGATTAATTAATTAATCATATTTATTCTACATCGTGAGGGATACTTCTCAGCATATCGCGACTATCCAGATAATACGAATTCACTGCTTAGAATACCAAGAACCCATTCAGTGAATAGTTACCGTACAATCAATTCCTTCTACCCTACAATGTCACGATTAAATACAAGGCATGGAACTTGTGTCAAGCCTATCTTATTTAATCATTTGCTTTCCCATTCACTATTCTTAGTTCTATTTAATGTAAATTAGTAACTCTTTTTTAATTTCATTCACTCTGGCTAGAGATTCCTAAACTAGCATAAGTGGATCAGCATTGAACATTCTCTTCCTTCACTGGAAGGGGTAGATCCTTTATTGATCATACACTATCTTCGTGTACAAATTCCTATACCCAATAGAGCCCTTATAATTGTCCCTGGAGACTAAGAACTAAACCAATGCATAGTTCAGTGTACACAAGATGACTATGATGACCTCAAGTCTAAGGATACTTGTACAACTATCACTATGTTAACAACTGCTGACACGTGAGTGAACTCCATCAGTTGTTTAGCTGTGTGAGTCATGTTCAGTACACTTATTCTATAATAAGCACCTACATACTAGCTATAGTGTCACCACACAAATATCTATAAGAACAGACATCCTTCATAATGAAGCAAGCATAGTATGTACCGATCTTTGCGGATTACTAATTACCAGTTAGTAATCCTATGACCAGGAAATATTTAAGTTCAGAGTTATCATCTTTTAGGTCTCATTATTATGATCTCATCATAATCCATAAAAAAAGCTTTACTCTAAACTATGGTATATCTTATTTAAACACTTAAATAGATAAAGCCCGCAATAAAACCAAAAAAAGTCATTTATTAATATCAATGAAATCAAAAGAGATTACATAATAGTTATTCCTAAATCATCATACATGATTGGACTTAGGACACATCTCTTTCAGGAACTAGCTTAAAAGCTAAGAAAAATAAGAACCATGATGATTTGGAAATGATAAAGGTACTAAGGAGATATCTGGACAATGCAGAAGTCAACTTGCCCAAAAATTAGTTTAACAATGATGACTTGGATGATGATGAGCACAAGAAGAGTGATCAGAATCCTTCTGGCTCAAATCTGAGTCAGTCTAGTAAGCCATCTGGTAGCAAGGGTGGTGAGAAGAAGCAGGGGGGTGACAAGAAAGATGAAGAGAAGAAGAGAAGAGGGGAGAGGAAGAGCAGAAAACCTTATGATGATTCAGGAACTCAAACAACCCTAAAAATCCAAATACAACCATCTCAAACCTTAGCTCAACCCACAACATCAACTATCTCTAACATCAAACCTTCTCAAACATCTAAGCCAAAATTTCTTTACAGACAAACTGCCAACTCCCTCCTAAAAATTCCAATCACCTCAAGCTTCACAAGTCTCAAGAAAATGACAACCCTACCTTTAGTCAAACCTTCACTTATATTCAAGCTCAAATCTGTTGGGAGAAAGCCTAAGAAAGTCAATCCTGTAAAGGAAGTGGAAGTCACTGAAAGGGCCATCTGTAATTGTTTTAAGGAATCTGATTTTCTACCTCTAAATTGGTGCACCTAAGATGAAGACCATTTCCAACATCCAGCTGAGGAAATTGTTAAAATCTGGGTTGTATCCCTGAGAGAAGTTAGAGTCTATTTTAAGGATGGTACATTCACTCTTATAGACAAAAAGTTAATGGATTCTTTGACTCTTGCAGAAATTAAGAGAATGTTAAGTTTGTTAAAGGCAAGGACAATGTTACAAGGACATGGAGATCATCTCTGGCTGAATGGTTGATTGAAAGGGAGGAAACAAAGAAAAGAGATAAGGCTAAAGCTGAAGAAAGAAGAAGGAGACATGATGAAGAAATAGATATATTTATAAAAAGATCAGAAGAGTTGAAAGCAAAAGGAATGAGTAGAATTTCTAAAGATGGTAGATTTCTAAACATCAAAGTTGGTGGATTCTCAAGATTCAGCCTAGAGTATCTGGACTAGGGTTATAAAAGGCATAAGGCATAGCCTATTTGTATATTCGAGGATTTAACTCAACTCAAATAAGAATATAATAAGTAAATAGTGGATCTATCGTCAGAGAGATCTCACAAAGTAAAATATGTCAAAGGGTTAAGAAACATTATTCATCTACAGACTTGAAGACTTAATTCACTGGAAGAAGCTCAAGAAATTGATCAAGCCTCAGTGATATAAATCAAGATTGTGGATTTAATCAAGTGACAGAGATCTCGTCAGGGTATCAATTAATTACAAGGATTTAGTCTGAAGAAAATCAAGAGTATCAAGGTCAAGGCTTGAAGAAACGTCACGGAAGTTAGTCACTCATGAACCAGACAGTACATCGAGTGTCAACATTGAAGTGGTGGAATTGATTCATAATTGACAGTAATTTTCAGAAGATTTTGAGAAGAATGGTTGCTGCTCAAGATTAATATTAATTCTCTATTAATTAATTAAGTCATATAATTTAATTAAGAAAATAAATTATATCTGCAAAGATTAATTTATTGATTAATTGAATTAATTGATTAATTAATTCAGAATTAATATTAAGGATTTTCAGAATTGTTATTAGATTAAAATCTATTAATAATTCAGTAAGACAATTTGATTTGAACTACTATGACAATCGGTATGACAATTGATAGTCATACCGAAAGTCTTGCTAGTTCATTCTGATTGTCTTGCTAACTATTGGGATTGTCTTGCTAGTTCAAAAGGATAGTCTCACCGAAAGTCCTACCAGTTCAAATGGATTGTCATGCCAGTTCATTTGATTGTCTTGCCGAAAGTCTTGCTGATTCAACTGGATTGTTTTGTTTACTTAAACAACAAAACACAGCAGAAGTTATTCATGCAATTATTCAACATACAGAACACACAAGTCAAGAGAAAAAGAAGTAGAAAACAAAGGCAAAACATTTTCATTTTTCATCTGCTTTCTTCAAGATTAAAATTCTAGATTGTAAAGTTAAATCCAATCAACTAGAAATCTTTATCTTGTTCTTGTGTATCAATCTAACGGATTAAAATCCCTAGAACTTAATCTCAAATCGCATTTAGCATTTGATCTTTTAATTACAAAAATAGAAAAAGTTCATGTCGAATTTATTCTAGATTTGTAATAATTGATTTGAGATTAATCCCTTGTAACCGATACCGTAGTTGTAACACATTTCAAGTTTAATAAAAGTTTTATTTAACTTGAATTTTGTTTCACTTTTTTTATTCCGCATTTTATTCGCTTAAACGGTATTGTTTGCATTCAACCCCCCTTCTACAAACAAATTGGGACCTAACAATTGGTATCAGAGCCTTCTGATTAACGTACAAATCTAGATCCTAGACTTTTGTGTTTCTTTCACTTCTTGAATTTTTTATTCACTCAAAAATTCATAATGACTACACAAAAAGTTGGAACCGTTAAAATTCCACTTTTCGATAAAGAAAATTATGTTATGTGGAAGAAGAAGATGCTACTGTTTTTACAGGTTGCTAATCCCAAATATTTGCAAGTGTTAAAGAAGGGTCCAAAAATTCCTATGGTTATTGAACCAGAGGTAATAGAAAATGATGTGGTGATCACCAAAGCGAGAACTTATGTGAAGGATCCTGAGGACTTCTCTCCTGCTGAAATAGAAGAAGCCTCCCTGGATGCTAGCCTTCAATTAATCTTAGTAGATTCCCTTAATCCCTTGATGAATAGACATGTGATGAATTGTAAAGATTCCAAACATATCTGGGAAACTATTGAGATTATTAATGAAGGCACAGAGGAAGTTAGGGAGAACAAACTAGAAATCCTAACCTCTGAGTATGAATACTTTAAATCCAATCCAGGGGAAGGAATCACTGAAGTGTTTGAGAGGTACAATGCATTGATCAACAACCTGAACATTAATGGTAAATACTATTCCATCAGGGAGGTCAACAAAAAGTTCCTTTTAACACTGCCAACTCATCTCGAACATAGAATCACTGCCATAAGAGAAGCAAGAGATCTGAGTGAGATTTCTTTGGAAAGGCTCTATGGTGTGTTAAAGACTTATGATTTGGAGCAGATTCAGCGGAAGGAAGTTTACGGGAAAGGAAGAGTGGTCAGCACGTCTACTGCTCTAGTAGCTGATGAACAACAACAACAACCACAACAATCTCAACAGTCAGAAAGAATGGTACAGTCTTCCAAGGTTGAAGATAATGTGATAGTAGCAGAATTTGATTCTCCTACTACAAATCAATCAGGAGATGATTATTATTCCTTGGAAGAACTGGAGCAATTGGAGGATGAGTCAATGGCCCTGATTGTCAAGAGATTCTCAAATGTCAGATTCAAAAGGAATCCCAAGTTCAAGTACAAGTCCATCTACAACAGATTCCATAAAGGTGGATCTTCATCCTCTAACACCAGCAGTGGTGGGTATAAAACAGGGATGGTTGATCGAAGCACCATTCGATGTTTCAACTGCAATAAGTTGGGACACTTTGCCACAGAATGCAGGAAGCCAAAACAAGCTAGGAAGAACTCTTACGATTCTCATCAGAAGAGTAAATCTGAAAGGGCTTACCTGGCAAAGGGAAGAAGCTGGGATGATACTGACAGTGAAGATGAAGAAGTTGGGAATCTTGCTCTCATGGCTAGTGATGCAAGCACCTCATCGTCAAGAAAAGAGGTAAAATTTACTGATGCTGAATTAGTTTATCATCTAGGAGGTTCCTTAGATTGTGCTCGTCGTGATAATGAATTGTTAAATCAACAAATCAAAGACCTTGAGAAAGAGGTCAATGAATTAAGACTTGTACACATTAATCAAGATAAATTAAAAGATCAAGTGTCTTTTCTAGAGAATAGAGTTGACTGTTATAGAAAACTTGAAACTATTCTTAAAGACAAGATCACTGGTCTTGAGGCTAAGGTTAAAGCTTACTTTAATTCTTGTTCGAAGTCCAAAGAGTTTTACAATAAGCAAGCTGTTAATCAAACATCTGGTATAGGTTATGATTACAATGCTGCTATTGGAAAATTAGGCATAAACTCCCCTCCTCATGTCTGTTCTAAAGGCAGGGAAGTACCACATGTGCTTAAGGGTGTTGATGAACCCCTCTATAAAGAATCAATTGCTGAACCATTTGATGAGACCTCTTTTATTATTCAAGAAGAAATCCGTGCTGAAGATAATGCTAATGAGAAAGCTATCTCCAAGTCAAGTGTGTCAAAAGTTCCAGTCAAGATTGTGAAAGCAACTGAGACTAACTCAGACACACATGAGTTGGATAACACAAATGCCATGTCTACCATGCATAAGTTGCCTATTGTTAATCCTTCTCATAAAGCATGTGGTGTTCCTGATTGTATGTCTTGTGCTTTTAATCTGATGTTTGCTTATTTTAATGGTAAGCATGTTTCTAATGATAAGACTACTCCTCGTCAGCATGTGAATAATAGAAAGCATGATAGGTCTAAGACTGCTAGTCCTCCTAAAGCTAGAAAGGAGACATTTGTGCCTAAGCCTAAACAGAAATTTGTCAAGGCTGTTCACAAGGTCAAATGTTCAGTCATTGAGAACGTTGAGAATATTAAAATTAAGAATGTTGTTTTGCCTGATAAAGGCCAATTTTACAAGTATGCCGGACCCAGCCAAGCTTGGGTTCCGAAGAAGGTCTAATCCATTTGTATTGCAGGGCATTAAACAGGTACAACCGGTAGTGTGGATTCTTGACAACGGATCGTCAAGACATATGACCGGAGATAGAGACCTGCTATCAAATGTGGTTGAGAAAGCTGGCCCAGTGGTTACCTTTGGAGATAACAGCAAAGGTTTAACGGAGGGATATGGCTTTTTGCTAGCTGGAAATGTTATCATTGAAAATGTATATGTTGTGCAAGGACTTGAACACAATCTGCTTAGCATTAGTCAGTTCTGTGACAACGGCTACAATGTTTTATTCGACAAGCTGAAGTGTCAGATTCTGCACAAGAAAAGTGAAAAACCCTCCTTAATGGGAATCCGGAAAGGAAATCTGTTCATAGCTGACATGAACTCTGGAAGCAATCCTGAAGTCAATTGTTTCTATGCAAAGGCATCGTCAGATGAGAGTTGGCTATGCCACAAGAGACTTTCTCATCTCAATTTTAAAACAATGAATTCTCTTATAAAAAAGAGAATTGGTAAGAGGTCTGCCTCAGCTGGAATTCTCTCCAGAAGGACTATGTGAGGCTTGCCAGAAAGGAAAGTCAAAGAAAGCAAGTCACAGAGGCACTAACACATCTTCCATAACTGGTGTTCTGCAATTATGGCACATGGATTTATTTGGACCAGTTAATGTCCTTTCGATGTCAAAGAAGTGTTACTGTCTTGTGATAGTTGATGACTATTCCAAGTATACGTGGGTTTTATTTCTTCATTCTAAGGATGAAACACCACAAGTTGTGATTGATCATATCAAGATGATTGAGTTAGATTCTAACGTCCCTGTTAGAGCAATAAGGTCAGATAATGGGACAGAATTTAAGAATGCACTTCTCAATGAATTCTGTACAGACAAAGGGATTACCAGACAATTTTCAGCTCCTAGAACCCCTCAGCAAAATGGAGTGGTAGAAAGGAAGAATCGTACATTGATTGAAGCTGCAAGAACAAAGTTAAGTGAATTCGGTCTTCCAATGTACTTTTGGGCTGAAGCTGTCAATACTGCATGTTATACTCAGAATCGAACTCTAATCAACAAAGACTTCATGAAAACTCCTTATGAGATTTTGAATGAACAGAAACCTTCTATCAAATACTTTCATGTATTTGGTGCCAGATGCTTCGTGCTCAAGGATGGAGATGAGCGTCGTGGTAAATTCGAGGCAAAGGCATATGAGGGTATTTTTGTTGGATATGGAAGAAGATTATACAGAGTGTATATCATTGATCAACACAAAGTAACTGAAAGTGTCAATATTACATTTGATGACACTAAACTCCCTAGTATCCAAACTGAAGATCCTTCTGAGAAACTGAAGTTTGATGATATGTCAGATTCAGAATCAGAACATGGTCAAGAACCTGAGGTTGTTGCTGGTGAAGAACCTGTTAATCTTGATGATACTCAAGGTAATAGTGATGGAAACTTTGGCAACAATGTAGATACCACTGCTACTGATGGAGAATCTTCAAGTCAACATGGCAACAACTCAGGGGGAGATGCTGAAGGATCATCTAGTAGGACACAACATCACAATGAATTTCAAGGCGAATCATCAAGATCAAATCTTCCAAGACAGACTGTCTGGAATAAAGCTCACCCTTTTGAGTTGATTATTGGTGATCCAGATGTTGGAGTCAGAACTAGACGTGCTACTCAAAATGAGTGTCTGTTCTCAGGATTTCTTTCTGAGATGGAACCTAAGAAGATTGAAGAAGCACTAACTGATCCAGATTGGGTGATTGCTATGCAAGATGATCTCAATCAGTTTGAAAGTCAACAAGTCTGGAAACTGGTACATAGACCTACACACAAGAAAGCTGTTGGTACTAGGTGGGTATTAAGGAATAAACTAGATGAAGATGGTGTGGTTACAAGAAACAAGGAAAGACTGGTAGCAAAAGGGTATACTCAAGCTGAAGGCATTGATTATGATGAAACCTATGCTCCAGTGGCTAGACTTGAGGCCATCAGGATATTTCTGGCATTCGCAGCATTCTCAAACTTTAAAGTTTATCAAATGGATGTCAAGAGCGCCTTTCTGAATCGAAAGTTGGATGAAGAGGTATATGTAGAGCAACCTCCTGGTTTTGAAGATCCAGATCATTTGGATTTTGTCTTCTTTCTTTTCAAGGCTATCTATGGGCTCAAACAGTCTCCAAGAAAATGGTATGACACTCTCTCTGAATTTCTTATTGAAAATAGCTTTATTAGAGGTGTCATAGACAAAACTCTCTTTTATAAAAAACATAAGAATGATACTATATTTGTCCAAGTCTATGTGGATGATATAATATTTGGGTCTACTAATGATAATCTCTGTAAGAGATTTGCTAAGTTAATGCACAGCAAGTTTGAAATGAGCATGATGGGAGAGCTGAAGTTCTTTCTTGGATTACAAGTAAATCAAAGGTTAGATGGAACATTTATTTGTCAATCCAAGTATCTCAAGGAACTCCTCAAAAAGTACAATCTAGAGGATTCTGCATCAGCAAGGACTCCATCAACTACAGCTGTCAAGCTTGGACCATGTGAAAACTCCATTAAGGTAGACGTCACAAGCTACAGAGGTATGATTGGCTCGTTACTCTATCTTACTGCAAGTAGACCAGATATTATGTATGCTACATGCTTATGTGCAAGGTTTCAAGCGGATCCTAGAGACATTCATCTCGTTGCTGTTAAACGAATCTTAAGATATCTTAAGGGAACACCAAATTTAGGTATTTGGTACCCTAAAGAATCTGGTCTTAACCTTGTTGGATATACAGATTCAGATTACGCAGGAAGTGTTGTTGATAGGAAAAGCACCTCAAGGAGTTGTCAATTCCTAGGAAGCAGGCTAGTCTCATGGTACAGCAAGAAACAGCAAACAGTTTCCAACTCAACGGCCGAGGCTGAATATATTGCTGCTGGAAGCTGCTGTGCTCAGATCTTGTGGATTAGGAACCAGCTTCGAGACTATGGCTCTGTATTGAACAAAATTCCTATTTTATGTGACAATACAAGTGCAATAGCCATCACCAACAACCCTGTGCAGCACTCGAGGACAAAGCACATTGACATCAGGTATCATTTTATTAGAGAGCACGTCTTGAATGGTACTGTTGAACTGTTTTTTGTTCCAACAGAAGAACAAATAGCAGATATTTTCACTAAACCACTTGATGAATCCACATTTACCAGATTAGTTGGTAAATTGGGCATGTTGAATAGTTTTAGTGATTAATTTAGTTAATATCTGAGATCTGTTCTTGAATGAATTTACAAATGAATTTTTCATAAATGAAAAATTCATTTGCAAATTTGTTTTATCATTCTATCATATTTCTTGCTTATTTCTATGGAATTTTTATTATCTTATCGGTTTTATTTACTCGACTTGTTAACTTCAAATATCTAAAAATATTTTATTTTCTCTAAAAATATTTTTCTATGAATTTAATTTATTTAAATTCAAAAGAAATCTATTTTTGGACTGAAAATATTATTATCTCTGAAATATTTTAATTATTTTAATTTTGTAAATATTTTCTGATATTTTTACTAAGTTATATAAGTCTTTATTTCAGTACATATTTATATATGTGTGTTTCTGTGTTTAAAGCTGATATGACAATCGGCAAGACAATTGAAATTGTCTTGCTGAAAGTCATTTCAGTTTAAATTTTGTTTATTATGTTATTCAGTATAGTTTTATACTGGCAAGACAATCGGTATGACTATCAATTGTCTTGCCAGTTATAAACCTTATATATAATTATTTTCCTTTTATTATTATACTGGTATGACAATCGGTATGACTATCAGATTGTCATACCAGTTATAAATTTAGTATTTATTCTTTTATTTATTTTCCTTCTTTTACCTGGTATGACAATCGGTATGACAATCCCGGATTGTCATACCAGTTATACTACTTAATGGTTTGTGTGTCTGTTTTTTTTTATTTTCATCAGTTCATTTTATTTCAAAATTTCAACAGTCTTCTTCTCTTTCTCTCTCTCTTCGAACTGCTACTCCAAAGTCACCATTGTTTCTTGCTCGAGTTTTTACTCAGCATACAAAAATCATCACTCCTGTGATATATACATACAAGTATATACATACAGAAGTGCTGTTGGATTTTTGTTAAAAGAAATCAAACAAATCAAAATCAGTTTCTGTTTTTTGATTTTGGGTATTTTTTATTTTATTTTATTTTTAATTTCTGATTTGTGTCTTTTGGTTTTTCAAAACTGTGTTTGTGAGTTAGGAATTTTAACGAGATACATTCCTGTCTAAATTTTTCGATTATAATTAATTTAATTCGAATTATTAAATTAATTTAATTAATTCGAATTTTTTAATATTATTCTTAAAATTCTGAAAGTGTGTGTCTTATTATTATTTTAAAATGGCTCTCAATTTCCAAATTGTCGCGCATAATCAGGTTGGTTATTTTAATCCGGAAAAATGTGATGTGGAAAAATTTAAGCCTTGGATTAGATTTTTAAATGACCATTCGATTGTTAGCTCTGCTATTAAATCAAATGTGATTTTAAATGTCGATCTGCTTAGACTGATTTGCACAACCTCTACTGTGGCCGATGATTCAAAATCTTTTTCATTCACCGTGGCAAACACACAGTATGTGGTTGATGAAACAGTAGTCAATCAGGCGTTAAATTTTGCATTGGACAATTTCTGTAATTTACCCTCTGAAAATGATATCACAAACTTTTTCCATGCTATTCACTATCAGGGGGTGATCAATTTAACCAAACTTTCTTAATCCAATTTGGTGTCTGAATGGGATATTTTCTTTGATACACTTTCTAAAGTGTTTGCCAACTGCACTAAATCCAACTTTCACAACATCACTTCCACTCTGCAGTATATTGGTCTTGCGGTTGTTTTCAATCAAAGGATCAATTTTGGCAAACTACTTTTTCCCATTCTCTTGAGACGTCTCACTACTGCTTTACGTGATCATTCTACAAATCGTAGGGTATCATGTTACTATGCTCGTTTTCTCATGCTTATAGCAGATCATCTTCTCACACCTGAACACAAAGCCCTTTTTGCTAACTCTGCAGTAACCGAACCCCCTCCAGTAAACAAAAAGATTTACACCCGCCAAGACACAACCTTTAAATTCATGCAAGTTCCAGTACTTGTATCTGCTTTCATGGCCACTTATATTCCTTTACCTATTTTCAATCTTCCCGGTCATGAACAGCAACCTCAACCTCCAGTGGTTCAAGCCACCCAGGCTCCTCCAACATCAGATGCTCTTCCATTACAGGTAGTAATTCCTCACTCTCACTCCATTCCTACTTCTGTTGAAAGACCCCCAGTGGTTGATAGGGCTGACCATGAAATTGTAGAACCACAGCTTCAATCCCAGGTCATAGAGCCAAACACAGAGTCACATTCTATCTCAACCACTCCCCCTCTGTCTAAAATGTTACCCAGAAGATTAAGAGAAGTAGTGCATTGTTAAATGTGAGTGAACCCTCAGCTCTGCCTCCTCCAAAGAAAAGAAGAACTTATACTGAGGCATCTGAAAGCCCATCCTTGTCCTCCCAACAGGACATGGACTTTGAAATGGGCGATGAACAGTTACTAGAGACATTCTCTCAACAGGATGAATCTATTGAAATTTGCCATAGGGTCATGGCATCTTGTACTGAGTCAAGCACAATTCCATTACTCACAATGGAACCATACATATCCACAGATGATACTCAGGACACAGAGCGAGGAGTGCACATAGAGTCTGTTACAGTGCCTGCCATAGTTACGGCAGAAGAGCAGTCACATGCTTCTGAGGGAAAATCTGACTCTCAGCCACCGTTAATAGAGTCATTTTCTCCCCTCCCAGATCAAACACCTCTGGCTCCCTCACGGGATTTTCCACTCGCAGATTTATCTGGAGAAAGTGGAGGGCAACTCGGTCAATCTATCCCTGAAGCAATTCAGACATCTATTTCACATGAAATGATAGGTTTGACTGAGGATCGGGACTCGCGAATTCCCATTGCACCACCACTGGCCTCTCTTGAAGAGGCTAGGGTGATTTTAACTGCAGGTACAGAAGAACAGCAACAGGAAGACTCCTCACGAGCAATTATATTGAGAGAAACACAAGCACGTGAGGCGAGTGAACCAAACACGAGTGAAATTCAGGTGAGAGCACATACAGACACTGATACTGTAAACCTGTTAGCTCAAATTGCTGCCCTAAAAGAAGAACTTGCTAAAAGCCAAGCTGAAGCTCAAGCATTCAAAGCACAAGTGGTTGAACGGTCTTCTTCTTCCACCTCTGTCAACAATCAGCTGGCACTCATAAGGAATGATATCTCAGATCTCAAGAACACTGTCACACCAAAGCTCAATTCCATTCAGGAAACTCCAACTTTATCAGCTGATGACATTTCTGACTTCTGCTCTCTACATACAAGGATGACTTCTCTTGAAGATTTGGTTGAAATGAATCATTCACTGGATTCCTCTAGATTTCTGAAGATAGAGACAGGTATGGAACATCTGAATGAAGGGATGAAGCACCTGTACTACATGATCAAAAATTCTCACTGTCCCAATGAAGAACAAAGGACTTACTTTGAAGGGTCGTCTGGTGGAGGCTCAGGCACGGGAGGTGATGGAGGTCATGGAGGATCTAAGGGAAAATCAGTAGAGGATCCCTCAACTAAGGAGGAGAAGAAAGGGAGTAGTGGAAAGGGGAAAGAAAAAGATACCTCTGCTGGGGACAAAGGAAAGGCTGATGATGTCTATTACAGTGGAGAACAGGATGACTTTGACATTTTTGACATTGACATTTTTGACATTCCCACTGAACCAGTCTTGGAAGATAAAGATGGTTTATTTGAAGCTGAAGAGGAAAGTAATTTTGGAGATTGGGAAGAGGAAGCTACAGTGGATCCTATCTTTGAGAAAGAGTTTCAGCAGCAGCAGTCAGAGATGAAAAGAAAAGAAGCTGAACTCAAAAAGGTCTCCCAGATCATTGACAAGAGGAAAGACATACAAAGAACAGAAACTCTTCAAAAGCAACGTCTTCATGACATTAAGGCTCAAGAAAGGAGAAGAGATGTCAGACTGAAGATTGGTGAAAAATGAGATGAAGCTAGGAGAGTACTTGATATGCCTCAGCTGAGCACTAATAATGATAGACAGTTCCTACATCTTCTTGACAAGTTGGAAATCTCAAATCCTAACAATGACATGTACATGAATGCTATCAAGACCGAAGTCTCAAGGATCACAGCTGCTTTTGATACATCCCTAAATGAGATGAGCATTTTTGTATATTGTCAGAGTGAAGGATCTTTCAAGGTGTCACTTCATCTGTTTGAGAATCGTTCTTTGTCAGAGATTTGGGTTCTTCTCAACAAGGTAAAAAGAAGCTCAGAATTGAATGAAGTTCTTCGAGAAAGGCTTAAAGAGTTTGCCAGCAGGGCTAGTCCTCAAGTGGTCAACAATCCTCATCAGGTGAGATTCTTTAAGTCTGATTGTCTTCAAATCTGTCAGCTAGATGTACAATCCCTTAAAGACTACTCAGCTAAGCATCTGGTCTGGATGGAATATCATTTAAGAACTGCTGGATACTCATCCATGTTGAAGACTCAAGCTGCTGATTTGATTCAAGCTTATTGTGAAAAGAATATTAAAAGGTACGATCAGATCAAGAATAAGCTGAAGTCAGTTGGAGTTCAACCAGTCAGACCAACAAGCTTCACTTCAGAAAAGGATCGTGTCTTTGACAAAGAGTTGCTTCAAGATTTAGAAGAAGGTGAAGTCAGAAGAGAAGACAACTGAAGTCAATTAGCTCAAAACTCAATGTAATATGATTAGAGCTTTATGAATCAAGATAGTCTAATGTAGTTATATGTTCAGGCTAGAGGAACATCTATCTTGTATTCACTTGTAAATTTCTTTTGGAATCTGGAAAATGTTAAATATAATCCAGAACTTTTCTGCTATTTACTTTGCATTACTGTTTATATCTTTTTCTTATTTGTTAGTTGAGTTATCCTCTAGGTATTTGTTGTTATTGTCTAACAAGCAAATAGGGGGAGATTGAAAGGCATATGGCATAGCCTATTTGTATATTCGAGGATTTAACTCAACTCAAATAAGAATGTAATAAGTAAATAGTGGATCTATCGTCAGAGAGATCTCACAAAGTAACATCTGTCAAAGGGTTAAGAAACATTATTCATCTACAGACTTGAAGACTTAATTCACTGGAAGAAGCTCAAGAAATTGATCAAGCCTCGGTGATATAAATCAAGATTGTGGATTTAATCAAGTGACAGAGATCTCGTCAGGGTATCAATTAATTACAAGGATTTAGTCTGAAGAAAATCAAGAGTATCAAGGTCAAGGCTTGAAGAAACGTCACGGAAGTTAGTCACTCATGAACCAGACAGTACATCGAGTGTCAACATTGAAGTGGTGGAATTGATTCATAATTGACAGTAATTTTCAGAAGATTTTGAGAAGAATGGTTGCTACTCAAGATTAGTATTAATTCTCTATTAATTAATTAAGTCATATAATTTAATTAAGAAAATAAATTATATCTGCAAAGATTAATTTATTGATTAATTGAATTAATTGATTAATTAATTCAGAATTAATATTAAGGATTTTCAGAATTGTTATTAGATTAAAATCTATTAATAATTCAGTAAGACAATTTGATTTGAACTACTATGACAATCGGTATGACAGTTGATAGTCATACCGAAAGTCTTGCTAGTTCATTCTGATTGTCTTGCTAACTATTGGGATTGTCTTGCTAGTTCAAAAGGATAGTCTCACCGAAAGTCCTACCTGTCTCACACAAGTCAAGAGAAAAAGAAGCAGAAAACAAAGGCAAAACATTTTCATTTTTCATCTGCTTTCTTCAAGATTAAATTTCTAGATTGTAAAGTTAAATCCAATCAACTAGAAATCTTTATCTTGTTCTTGTGTATCAATCTAGTGGATTAATATCCCTAGAACTTAATCTTAAATCGCATTTAGCATTTGATCTTTTAATTACAAAAATAGAAAAAGTTCATGTCGAATTTATTCTAGATTTGTAATAATTGATTTGAGATTAATCCCTTGTAACCAATACCGTAGTTGTAACACATTTCAAGTTTAATAAAAATTTTATTTAACTTGAATTTTGTTTCACTTTTTTTATTCCGCATTTTATTCGCTTAAACGGTATTGTTTGCATTCAACCCCCCTTCTACAAAAAAATTGGGACCTAACAGGTTAGCCTAAGGCAGCAAGGCAAAAACTTGTGGAAGCTCTAAGTGGAACACTCATCATAGAAGAACTTGAAATTCTTGATCACTTGAAGGATAAACTTAGAGAAGAAGCAGATGTAAAAACTGTCTTTACCTGATTCTTGTAATTATGAAACCTGGTGAATCTTATGTTGCACAAGTTGTAATTCTATCAAACTTTATGTTTTAATTTTGTCTTCCATTAGTTTTAAACTTGGGGTTAGTCTTGTTAACATGCATGAATTTGTGTGAAGCAATCTTCTCACAAATTGGGGGAGATTGTTGTAAAAGACATGCCTGTACTTTAATAAGATTAAGACAATTTGTCAACCCTAAGTAAGTTATATTGTTATCTTAATCTGTATTTTATACTTATAACACTTAAAGTCTGTAAAAATGCAAAGGAGCAGACTGGAGTCTTTTTTCTAAAATAGTATCAAGCCTAAGGATTCTATCTGGAAGAAGATCAAGAAGATCATGCCTCAGAAGAATTTTGAAGAAGCTTGGAGTTGAATAAATTTATTTGGAGAAAAATTATTCTAAGTCAAGATCTCTATAAGTCACAGATTTAATATTATAGATAAGTCATTCGAGAACTCCAGAGAGTACCGACGGATAAGCAATATCTACTCGACGGATGAGCAATATCTACTCGACGGATGAGCAATATATCTACTCGACGGATGAGCTATATATCTACTCGACGGATGAGCTATATATCTACTCGACGGATGAGCAATATCCACCGGGAGTGGAGAATTCAGGAAAGCTACTCGAGAACTCAAGAAGATATCGACAAGACAATTTTAAAGAACTGAAGATTGGAGATATCGACAAGTCATTCCTTCACTAGAGAACTCAGAGTTAACGATAAGTCATAGTGAAGATGTGAAGACTAGAGATCTCGACAAGCTGAAGTCCTCTATAAGTCAAATTCAATATGGAATGCTAGAGATCTCGATAAGCCTATGTACTTATTGAGATGTCAAGTGTTCTATTAATTCAAACCGGAGATCTCGAAGTACAGTCTCAAAGTACAGAATTGCAGATCAGTTCAATATCCAATATTAAACAATCAACAAATAATCCAACAGCTGGATTGACAAGTCTACAAAAAGCAGCTTGAAGAGTTCAAGATCAATGGCAAAGATTAACTGACAGAGGAAGATTAAAGTAAACACGGGATGCTAAAGATATGCTAAGCTAGAAATGGAAGATTTGCTTTTCTATAAATAGAAATGACAAGTGACAGTTTAGAAAAGCTAATAGCATGTTTATTATCAACTGTGTAAACCAGCAGTTAACTGAGTTATAAAGTTAATATTGGTCCTGTAGTTAGTTGTAACAATTTAGATCAAATCTCTTGTATCACTCTCAAGAAGAAGCTGAGCTCTTTAACATCAAAGAGCTTAGAAATTTTGTAGCAAAACAGTCTTAATTTTTAATATAAAAATTAAGTGAGTTTTAAAGATTTGTGTTCTTTATTTTATGCAAGTTTAAATTCTGCATGAACACTTTTTTATACAAGATTTAATTTACTTTGTTCAACCATTAACTTTCAAGAAAAGCCTAAAATCAGAAACACACATTCACCCCCCCCCCCTCTGTGTGTGATTCATTACCTAACATATTAACATTTTTATCATTGAATTTATTATATCCCAAACACTCTTTCCATTTTTTGTCATTTATGAAGTTGTGAACCTTTCTACCTGAAGTCATCCAGGTTTTAAACTTCTCTTTCCTTCTCAAGTACTTCCTCTAGCATGGCATATTTAATGTGCATCTGAGTTTCATTGTGTGTGAAATTTTTATATGTTTTTTCATTTTCATGCATACTTACTTCCAGATATTTTTGATCTTTTTTTAATTAACAATCAATTAGTCTACTCTGATACCACTTGTTAACCAGAATATGATAATTATTTAAGGGGGTTGGATACAATTATCAAATAAATCGATTGTCAAGAAAGTAAAGTAAGAATAATATAGATCAAATAACAGTTTATTAAATCTTTTATAATCAGTTACAGAACTCTCTCAAGAAACAGGATTTTTAAGAGCTGCTAGGTTAGGAATAATACTCGAGATGTGTGCCAACAGTGGTAACCTAATCTGTGTTTATATATCACACATCTATAAAATAAATCTCTATCAATTAGAAGATATGTTACAGTATAACTTATCTAGTTTTTATACATATCTACTTAAACAACTGTATTCCTATAAGTCAAGAACCGACTATAAGAAACTTATCTAATGCTGGGATTGTATCAGTCAAACAGATTCTGACTTATCATGTAGTACAGTCATATCCTGAAAGTGTCATATCCTGATGCATGCAGATACTGACAACTGATCAGATCCCAATGCTTTGACAAATCCTGACTGACATATGCAACTCCTGATTGACTTCAGCTAATCTCGATCATGATCCCATTAAATCCTGATTTCTGATTTAGACATTTTTCAACATTTCTAAAATTTTTATTATATCACTAAAATATATATTTCTTGACATCCATCTAGTTGGATCATTTATAAATATTTTTAGAAAAAATCGAAACATCAATGTAGGTGTTATGGATAAAAAACCAAGGTTATTACTTGCTGTATTTAATACTAAGATTCGGGAGCTCAAGGCCTTTAATGGCTGCTCTCGTGTTTCGTGACTCAATCTGCCTTTACGAGATGCCTACGTATCTCTGTGAATTAGAGAATCAAGCCAAAAAACGTAGTTCTGATTGGTGGGGGCGAGACCCCTTATATAGATGTGGGAGTCCTTGAATTGGACTTGGTATAGGAGACTTGGTGGACAAGCCTCTGAATTAGGATAGACTTAGGAGTCCTAGGAAGTAGGAAGCTGATTCCTTATCTTTTTAGGTCCCCTTGAGGCTAATCTATAAGGATTTATATCCTTATCGGGACTCTTCTCAATAGCTGATTTTTCCCTTATTAATTAATTACGAAATTAATTAATAATTAGGGCTTTTGGGCCTTTTTTATTCCATCAGGCCTGATTTGGTCCATCAGGCTTAACCTTTCTGGTCTGAGTTTCATATATCTTTTTATTGGGCCTAGCAGCCCATTAATTATAAAATCAGGACTTATTTATCCCTATCATTTGCCCCCCAACTTTTGGGAAACATTGATTAGGTTTCGCAGAAGTTAAATCTATTCGTTCCCTTACAGGGTTTCGTTTTTGCGTAAAGTGTGGAGCGACATACACATTTACAACGAATCTTCCTTTTATTCAGAAATTATCTTAATTTCCAGGAATTTTTCCCTAATTTTCTGGAATTTTCCCTAATTTTCTGGATTTTTCCCTTAATTTCTGGGATTTATCCTAATTTTCTGGATTTTTCCCTTAATTTCTGGGATTTATCCTAATTTTTCTGGATTTTTTCCTTAATTTCTGGGATTTATCCTAATTTTCTGGATTTTTCCCTTAATTTCTGGGATTTATCCTAATTTTCTGGATTTTTCCCTTAATTTCTGGGATTTATCCTAATTTTTCTAGATTTTTTCCTTAATTTCTGGGATTTATCCTAATTTTCTGGATTTTTCCCTTAATTTCTGGGATTTATCCTAATTTTTCTGGATTTTTCCCTTAATTTCTGGGATTTATCCTAATTTTCTGGATTTTTCCCTTAATTTCTGGGATTTATCCTAATTTTCTGGATTTATCCGTAATTTTCTGGATTTATCCGCAATTTTCTGGATTTATCCGTAATTTCTGGTTTAAAATGCATACAAAATTGATTAGGATGCAGAAGAAATTGATCAGGATTCAGCCAAATCGATCAGAATTCCTGCTCGATTTCGATCAGGATCCTGATCGAATTAACTCAGGATCTTACACTCTGGTCGACAGGATTCCTGATCGATTTCGATCAGGGCTCTGATCAAATTGATCTTCAAAGTGACACCCTAGTCGACTGTTACACGTGCTTAATCGATCAGGGTTCCTGATCGATTTCGATCAGGACTCTGATCGAATTAAGTGATTTTCTATCATTCTGATCGAATGGAATATCGATCAGGATTTTCTTCTGTGTCGATCAGGACTCTGATCGATCTTAGGGGATTTCTTCCCTCCTGTTCGAATAATATATCGACCAGGATTCTCTTTGGTATCGATCAGGACTCTGATCGATCTTAGGGGATTTCTTCCCTTCTGTTCGAATAATATATCGACCAGGATTCTCTTTCGTATCGATCAGGACTCTGATCGATCTTAGGGGATTTCTTCCCTTCTGTTCGAATAATATATCGACCAGGATTCTCTTTTGTATCGATCAGGACTCTGATCGGATTTAGGGGATTTCTTCCCTTCTGTTCGAATAATATATCGACCAGGATTCTCTTTTGTATCGATCAGGACTCTGATCGATCTTAGGGGATTTCTTCCCTTCTGTTCGAATAGCATATCGATCAGGACTCTCTTCTCTGTCGATCAGGACTCTGATCGATCTTAGGAGATTTCTTCCCTCCTGTTCGAATAAGATATCGATCAGGACTCTCATCGAACCATATTAAGGCTCTGGTCGATTTTTGACTTTTTAAATTCCACAGGAGCTTCTAGATTGTTCCTGATACTTCTTGTAGATGGGCCTTTAGGTTGGGCCTGGCTAAATGGGCCTAAAAACGCCTCGTATTCCGAGCTTTTCGCCTATATAAGTGTAGTGTGGAGTGAGAATCCTCACTTCACTTCCCACTTCTCATTTCATCTCACATTTTTCTCTAAAGTTCTCCCTTTTGAAGGCGATTTCCGGCGACCAAAGCCACCGCAGCTCCTCCATTCTCAAGTATTTCTGGGTTTCAAGCCTTCAACCGAAGCATATTAATGGCGGACCGTGACCTAGCTCGTTTGCAGAAGATGAATGTCTCTAAGAGAGGTACAAACATCCAAATTCAATCTCCATATACTTCCCTCATTGATATGATTAACTCGAGAGGTGATGAATATCCTTCTCTGTCTGAGTTAGATTCGTATAATCATGGTAACACTTTTCATGAGTTAGATGGTAGGATAGAGTCTATGAATACCCTGTACAGACTTCCACCCCACCTTAGGATCACTCCAGCCGCCCCTGGGGATAGGACTTGTAATTGGGAGGGGGATACCCTGTTCATTTATCGAGGAGCCCTGACCGCAGGTCTTAGGTTCCCATTTCACGAATTTATTCCTCGTTTACTAGCCGATGTACGAATCAACCCTTGTCAACTCCCTCCTAACGCCTGGAGGAACATTATCTGTTTTATGGTCCTTTGTCTCAGGAATAGCTTTCCTCTTTTCGTAGCAGTCTTTAGGAAAGTTTTCCAATTCTATAATAGTTCCATGAGTCAGCCGGGCTGGGTTTTAATTCGCCAACAGCCCAAAATTCCCCATATCTTTGACAGTAACTCTATAGTTGAGAACAACCCTAAATGGAGGGATGAGTTTGTCAGGCTGACCTGGGCTGGGGGTGATTGGGCCACACTCTTCCGTAGGCCATTTTGCAAAGTATCAGATGGTAGTCCTGGTAGCATCAGATTAACTGATGAGGAGGAGGTGGCCTACCAAGCCTTAATTTCAGATGATGGGAAAACAGACACCTGGACCCTTTTAGAGGAATTTTCCTTGAAGAAAGTTGGTCTCTCCCAGGCCAGTGATAAGGGTAAATTTATACCTGCGTAATTATTTTTCCTTCTCTTTAATCGCACTTTTTCTTTTTTCTGGATTTTAATATTCCTTCTGCTTTTCCTTTCAGCTTGTGAGGCTATTAATAATGTCAATAGGCCCAAGGAGGGGGAATCTGGCCGCCAGAAGAGGGCCAAGTTAAACAGGGACCCCAGGAGCAAACCTGACGGCCCTACTTTCCTTAAGCCCCACGTCCCGGTGGTCGAGCTAGGGGACGATGTGGATCCTCCACTTAAGGCACATTCCTTCAGGCCTAACTGGGGCTTCAGGAGGAGCGATACGGTGGTTGGATCCACCAAACATGCCAAGGATTGGTCGTACCATTCCATCACTCCCCATGATTTCACTGACATTGTTACGGGGAGTGATGTCGAGACTATTGAGCTTCTGGGTTCTCAAGCCCAAGCTGCGGTAATTTTCTTTTTTCTTCTCTTCCTTTTGTGAATTTCAACTTTTCTTGTATCCCAATGAATTTGCGCCAACTCATACATATTTCTTTGCAGAGTAATACCTATTTCCAGGCGGCCCTACATCAGGCTAGATCTTGGAAGGGTAACTCTGATGTTTTTGAGAAGGAGATGAAGAAGTGGGAGGAGAGAGCCAAGGTCCTGGAGAAGAAGCTGGACACGAAGAAAGAGGAGCTGGCTAAGGCTCATTCCGAGCTGGTGAAACTCAGGAGCGATAAGGATAAGCTCATTGATGACTACATGGATTCTGACAAGTTTAAGAATCTCATGGAGATTCATGATGAGGGTCTTTACTCCCTACAGTTCACTCAGGGATGGGATGCGGCCGTGAAGGCTGTTTCTGAGAAGTACCAGGGCTTAGTCGACCCTAAGGACTTTATAAGTCCTGAGCAGGCTGAGTCAGAGGACAGCATAGACGCCCTCTTCGACTCTCCTCAGCCAGATGATCGCATCTTGGATCCTAACACTGCTTCTCCTCCCGCTTCTCCTGCGAAGGACGCTGAAGGCGCTGATAAGGAGGAAGAGAATGAAGGCTCCCACATGGAGGAGTAGTTTTTCTATTTTGTAATTTTATCCTTAATTTATGTCTGGACTTTTGTTTGTATTAAAACTTATTACCCTGCGGGGCTATGCTACTTTCCTTATTTGCATTCTCTCCTTCATTTTTCCGATACTTTAATATTCAAACTTGGCTTAACGGGCCACACAAGTATTATCACAACTCAAACATCCATAGGTTGAAATAATTTCGAACTCTTCAATTTCAAGTCTGGTTTTCCAAAACCTTACATAATATGGGTTCGACCCTGATCTATAATAGCTAACAAAGCTTCAAGGTGCTTTTAAACCTACTTGTCATAATGACAAGTGAGAATCGTACTTCGACCATCTTACACGTAGTAAACCTTCAGGTTTTGTGCGTGCCAGGTTCTCGGGACTTCAAAACCATCCATAGTCTCCAGCTTGTAGGTTCCTCTACCCTGAACGCTCTTGACTCTATACGGCCCTTCCCAATTTGGGGCAAGCTTTCCTTTCTGTCCGACACCAGAAGCCTCTATTTTTCTCAAGACTAGGTCACCTTGTTTGAAAAACCTCTCTTTAACCCTTAGGTTGTAGTAGAATGAAGCTTTTTTCTGATATTCTACTATCTTTGCGTGTGCTTTATCTCGCACTTCATCAATTAAATCCAGGGCTAATCTCTGCCCTTCCTCATTTTCTTTCTCATCGAAGGCCTGAATCCTTGGAGAGGAATGTGATATCTCCACGGGAACTACTGCTTCCGCCCCATATGCCAACATGAAAGGAGTTGCATCTGTCGTGACTCTACAAGTAGTCCTGTAGGCCCATAATATTGGAAGTATCTCATCTACCCAATTATTTCTTGACTTCTCGATCCTCTTCTTTAGTCCATCCAGGATTATCCGATTTGCTACCTCCGCTTGCCCATTGGCTTGCGGGTGAGCCACAGAGGTGAACCGTAACTCAATTTCATTTTCTTCGCAATACTTCTTGAATTCCTCGTTGTTGAATTGTGTTCCATTGTCAGTGACGAGGATACGGGGAATTCCATATCGGCACATAATGTTTTCCCACAGGAATTGTGCAACCTGCTTAGTTGTGATTTTGGCCAAAGGTTTGGCTTCGATTCACTTGGTGAAATAATCAATGGCTACAATCAGAAACTTCCTTTGTGCTGTGGCCATAGGAAAAGGCCCTAGAATATCCATCCCCCACATAGCAAAGGGAATAGGTGAGTTGATAGAGGTCAGCATCCCGGGGGGTTGTCTGGTGACTGGTGCATGCTTCTGACAACGATCACACTTCTTTACATATTCTTTGGCATCAGCCATCATTTCTGGCCAATAGAAGCCTAAACGAGTTATCTTATGAGCCAAGGCCCTGCCCCCCAAGTGTTGCCCACAAATACCTCCATGCACTTCCTCAAGAGCTAAGCGTGCCTCATCGGGCCTGAGACACCTCAAGTAAGGAACCACGAAAGATCTTTTATATAGAATCCCATCTATCAAAGAGTACCTTAGTGCTCGAACAGTTAACTTCCGTGCCTTAATTGCATCGCTTGGCAACCAACCGCTCTGAATGTGAGCCTTGATGGGATCAATCCATGACGTCCCCAAATCTACGGGAGCCACAAGCTTAACATCTATGCTTCGTGTCTTCAAAACATGGAAGTACACACTCCCTGAACTTTCTTCAATCTCAGATGAAGCAAACTTTGATAGCGCATCTGCCTTAGCATTTTCTTCCCTTGGAATGTGTTCAACATGGCATTCATTAAATTGGGTCATCACAGCCCTTACTAGGCGAACATACTTAGCCATCGTATCATCTCTTGCCTCAAATTCTCCCTTTACCTGAGATATGATCAGCTTCGAGTCTCCACGGACCTTTAAGTTTTTGACTCTAAGTGTCCCAGCTAGGCCAAGGCCGGCAATCAGGGCTTCATACTCTGCCTCATTGTTTGTTGTTGGGAAGTCTAGCTTCATGGCATACTCAATTAAGAATCCATCTGGGCTTTGCAAAACCAACCCTGCTCCACTGGAATTTGTTTTTGATGCTCCATCAAAATAGAGAACCCAATATTCTTTCTCCTTGTCCCCATTGTCGACTCCCTTGTCTTGAGGTGTGGTATCTTCCTGCCCCCCGACTTCTTGGTTGGGTATGGTACATTCCACCACGAAGTCAGCTAGTGCCTGGGCTTTTATGGCCATACGTGGCTTATACTTGAGATCGAACTCTCCCAATTCTATTGCCCACTTAATCAGTCTCCCACTTGCCTTGGGACTGCGAATGATATTTCTCAGTGGCTGATTTGTTAGCACTTCAATTTGGTGAGCTTGAAAATAAGGACGCAGCTTTCTTGAAGCCATTATCAAGGCTAAAGCGAATTTCTCAATGGCTGAATAATTCAACTCAGCACCATGCAAAATTTTGCTGACATAGTATACGGGTTTCTGGACTTTTAGTTCCTCCTTAACCAACACCGCGCTCAAGGCGCTTTCTGAAACAGCCAAGTACAAGAATAAAACTTCACCCAGAACTGGCTTGGCCAATAACGGGGCCTGGCCCATATACTTCTTTAACTCTTCAAATGCCTTCTGATTTTCCTCACTCCATACAAAGTCTTTAACGTTCTTTAATGACTTGAAGAATGACAAGCACTTGTCTCCTGACTTGGAGATGAATCGTCCTAGCGCAGCAACCCTTCCTGTGAGTTTCTGAACATCCTTGACAGTTTTTGGGGGTTCCATGTCCAGGATTGCCTTTATTTTATCGGGGTTAGCCTCAATTCGCCTCTTTGAGACCATCAATCCCAAGAATTTTCCAGATCCTACTCCGAAAGCACACTTCGTGGGATTCAACATCATCTTGTGGTACCTCAGGACCTCAAAAGCTTCCCTCAAATGGGTTATATGATCAGTCTTTACTAGACTCTTGACTAGCATGTCATCAACATAGACTTCCATAGTCTTCCCAATAAGATCCTTAAAAATTTTATTCACCAACCTTTGATAGGTGGCTCCTGCATTCTTAAGACCAAACGCCATAACAAGATAACAATAAACGCCAAAGTCAGTGATAAATGATACCTTTGGAACGTCATCCTTATGCATTTTGATCTGGTTGTATCCGCTAAACCCATCCATGAAACTCAGCATTTCATGTCCAGCGGTGACATCAATCAAAGTATCAATTCTAGGCAGCGGAAAACAGTCTTTGGGACATGCATCATTCAGATCGGTGAAGTCTATACACATCCTCCACTTTCCATTAGCCTTCTTCACCATTACAGGGTTTGCTAACCACTCCGGAAATTGAATCTCCTCAATGAATCCAGCCTCTAAGAGCTTTTCCACTTCCTGCTTTATAGCCTCTTGTCTTTCCGGGGCAAAATTTCTTTTCTTTTGTTTCACTGTCTTCCGGCTTGGATCTACGTTTAGCTTGTGAGTAATTAACTCCGGGTCTATGCCTGGCATATCAGCTGCTGACCATGCAAACACATCACTATTTTCTTGCAAAAATTTCACTAACTTCCCTCTAAGGGGCTCCTCTAATGTGGCTCCAATGAAAGTCATCCTCTCAGGATTCTTGGGATCTAAAGGAACCGAAACCAATTCTTCTGCTGGCCTTCCTCTATTCTCATCATTTTCTCGAACATCCATATCTTCAATAGGAAGAACCTGCCCCCCGACTCCATCTGCCCTCAAAGAGGCCACATAACAGCTTATAGCCATTTTTTGATCTCCTCTCTCTTCTCCAATCCCGTTTCGGGTGGGAAACTTCTTGACTGAATGGTAGGAAGAGGGGACTGCCTTGAAGGCATGTATCCTTGTTCTCCCCATGATAGCATTATAAGTTGAACTAGCCTTTACCACCACGAAATCCAGCATCTGAGTCGCTTGCCTTGGCTCCGTACCTATGGTGGTTGGCAATTTAATTATCCCTTCCACAGGACATTCTACTCCAGCAAATCCATATATCGGCATGTCGGTTGGTGTCAACTGGGAGTCGTTATACCCCATCCTTAGAAAGGTGTCGTGGAGCAAGATATCCACAGAAGCACCATTATCCACAAGGACCCTCTTAACCGGGCTATTTCCTATTATCGGCGTTATGACCAGCGGGTCGTCATGGGGAAACTTCACACCCTCTAGGTCGGAATCATCAAAAGCCAATGTTACTTCTGTCCTGGCCCTCTTCGGGGCTTCTCCAACAATATGCATAACCTCTCTAGTATATGCCTTTCTGGAATTTTTGGACAATCCCGCAGCAGTTGGACCTCCAAAGATCGTGTTTATCACAGGCCCTCGAGGTCTCGGCCCTCCATAAATGGTGTTTATAACTGGTCCTCTAGGTTGGGGATTCCGCCCCTAATCATCTTGGTCCCTCCTACGATCTTCAAAGTTCTTCCTTCCATTATTATTTCTGTCTCCTCCATCTCCAGTATACTTGTTCAATCTTCCTTTTCGAATCAAAAACTCAATTTCATCTTTCAACTGCCTACACTCATCGGTGTCATGGCCAACATCTTTGTGAAACCTGCAATACTTGCCCTTATCTAGCTTGGCGGGATCAGCCTTCAAGGGCTTAGGCCAGCGAATATCTCTATCTTTCTCAATCTCCATCAAAATCTGACTTCTGGGAGCATTCAGCTTAGCGTATTCAGTGAACTTTTGCCCAGGTCCTCCCTTCTTGGGGGTTGAATCAGGGTTTTGTTCGGTTCTAGGATATTTGTCCTTAGCGATATACTCCAAATCAGTTTTTCGTTTCTTGCCTCCAGTGGGCTCATTACTTACTACGGTCTTCCTCATACTTTCTTCAACCTTGATATACTTCCCTGCCCTCTCTTGGAGCTGCAACATGCTCTCAGGGGGTCGTTTGGCCAAAGACATCTTAAAAAACTCATCCCTAGTTCCTTGTTGTAGTGCTATCATGGCTACCTTATCATCAAGGTCTGGGACTTTTAAAGCCTCCTTTGTAAAACGATTCAGGTAATCTCTTAAGGATTCCTTAGCTCCCTGCACAAGACTCATAAGAGATGCTGAACTTTTCTCATGGACTTTTCCACTGATGAACTGCTTAATAAAAGCTTGACTTAACTCTCTGAACGATCCAATAGAGTTTGGGGGCAAGCGACTGTACCATCTTTGAGCCATACCTGACAGGGTTTGAGGGAAGGCCCGACACTTTATAGCATCATTCACGGGTTGCAGCAACAGTGCATTAGAGAATGTCCTAACATGGTTAGCGGGGTCTCCCGTGCCATCATAGGCTTTGATAGTGGGCATCTTGAATTTCCTTGAGATATGGGCATTCATTATCTCTTCTGTGAAGGGTGGAGTTGGATCATCAGGATCTCCAAGGGGAAGGAGATTGCTTGGATCAGTTCTTGGGACAACAGCCCTTCTTCTTACCGGACCATCCAGGTCTATGACAGGAGGAGGATTTCTCCCCCTAGGAGATATCTCGGGTCTGGTGGCCTGGTGAGCCTCCAAATCACGCCTCAGCCTTTGGATTTCAGCCTCATGAGCCCTGATCCTTTCCTGCACTTCTTGGGGATTCGCCCTTGGGGTGCTTTGGGGGCGTTGCCTTCCATCGGTCATTGGCTCTTTTCCAGGACGCCTCCTTCTCGGGGCCACTTCATCATCCGAAGATTCGGAGTCTCTCTCAGTATAAGGACCAGAAAATTCCCGATCCTCAGGAATAGGACCCAAACCTCGTATATAGGGGGGTGACTGCCCTCGTGCTTCGCCTCGCCTAGCATATCCGCTTCCTCCAACCTTGAATAGTCGGGGGAGTTGTCCCTTGTGGCTGAGGATGAGTTGCCCCTGTCTGGGCTTCCCCCTGAGTAGATGCATAAGTTGAATGGGGAGGAACCTCCACGGTTGATGAAATCACCTGGGTTGTCCCTGATGGTGTTCCCTCCTCCAGAGTGCTGGTTGTTCTCCGTGTTCTCGCCATGGTTGTTGTTCCGTTTTCCCACAGACGGCGCCAAATGTTATGGATAAAAAACCAAGGTTATTACTTGCTGTATTTAATACTAAGATTCGGGAGCTCAAGGCCTTTAATGGCTGCTCTCGTGTTTCGTGACTCAATCTGCCTTTACGAGATGCCTACGTATCTCTGTGAATTAGAGAATCAAGCCAAAAAACGTAGTTCTGATTGGTGGGGGCGAGACCCCTTATATAGATGTGGGAGTCCTTGAATTGGACTTGGTATAGGAGACTTGGTGGACAAGCCTCTGAATTAGGATAGACTTAGGAGTCCTAGGAAGTAGGAAGCTGATTCCTTATCTTTTTAGGTCCCCTTGAGGCTAATCTATAAGGATTTATATCCTTATCGGGACTCTTCTCAATAGCTGATTTTTCCCTTATTAATTAATTACGAAATTAATTAATAATTAGGGCTTTTGGGCCTTTTTTATTCCATCAGGCCTGATTTGGTCCATCAGGCTTAACCTTTCTGGTCTGAGTTTCATATATCTTTTTATTGGGCCTAGCAGCCCATTAATTATAAAATCAGGACTTATTTATCCCTATCAGTAGGACTAAACACTAGTAAGAAGTACTGGTCAAACTAGGTTGATTGTTAAATAGCAAATCAAATAAATTTATTTATTTATGAAAATTTTGACATATCACTAAAATATATAGATCTTGACATCTGTACGGTTGGATCATTCAGAAATAAATTCAAAAAACTCGAAATACCAATCTGGTAATGAATAAGGGTAGTGATATATGCACACCGCAATTGATGGTTGTACACTCTAAATCAAATACTTGACCATAGTACCCTTATTTATCCTCCTTTCATTCTAACTCTTTGTCAATTCATTTATTATGTTGTGTCTGCATTTTAATTAACATTTTAATTATTATTATTATTATTATTATTATTATTATTATAAACTTATTATTAATATAAATACCTAGAGTTATTATTTTTTAAAAATAATATTTTTTGTCCAAATCAATATAATTGATAAAGATAATTCAAGAATAAATGTTGATTTAAATAAATTAAAATTACCGATTTCTTATATAAATATTATATTTATAGTAAATATAAATTAAAATTACCAATTTCGTAAAAAGTAAGTTATTCAACTATATTTTTTATGCACCTTAAAATTCGTGTCTGACACCCTCTCCATAAAGAAACGAGGAGAACGAAGAGAGTAACTTTTTTACGTAGATTATAAAATGAAATTAAAGGTATATATAAGAGAATTAATATAAATACAAATTAGAAAACTAAAAATAAAAAATAAACATAAAAAAAATTGTATAATAAAAGGCAGAAAGATATACTAGAATGACATATGTGAATATAGGAGCAAAAACTTCAAAATAAGTATTCATTAAATGCTTGAGGTTAGTTTTATAATATTAAAAGATAGGGTGTACAAAAATCAATTTGGGATGTGCATATATCACCACCCATGAATAATAGTTACAAGTAGTAGTCAAATCACTTGTTAATTATTAAAAAATCAAATTAAATAAATTTATTTTTATTTGAAACATTTTCTAGATTACTAAAATATATATCTTGACATTCATATGGTTCCGTTATTGAGAAATATTAATAAAAAAATCTGAATAATATTTATAATAATACAATATATAAAAATTAAATTACTTTTTTTGAATTTTTTTCGAGCCGTGCTCGAGCTGAACCGAGCCGAGCTCGAACCGAACATGCCAAAAGCTTGGCTCGAGCTCGTTTTCTTAACGAACACATTTTTGTGTTCGAACTCGAGTTCGAGTACTTATTGAACTGAGCCCTTAGCGAGCGGAGTTTGAATTTGTTCGCGAACATCTCTAATGAAAGCTATATATACTTGTGATTTCATCTTTATTTTACATATTTTTACACCCTTTCTAGAGGATCAGATTTTTTATACTGATGAAAGACCACAAAGACCACAATAGGTCAACTTAGATGGTGCAAAATTTTGCTAGTATAATTATATAAAAGATAAGACGAAATAGTGAGGTGGCGTATCTCAAATCGTCTCGATTTTTTTTAAATGTCTTAAAATTTTAAATTAATAAATAGAGAAAGTCTTAATTACATTATTTTTTTAAAAAAAAAAATTCTTTTCAAATCGCATTATCATCTTAATATTTTTTAAAAAAAATTCTAAGCCAAATTATCATATTATTATTAGTTATCATATTAATTAGAGTCATATTACAATTAACATACTAATATTTTTTAAAACTTTATAGTAAAAATTACCATCTTAATATTATTCAAATTTTAAGTCCTAAAATTTCTCCAAAAGTCATATTAATACTTTAACAACATTTTTTTATTATAAGGCTGTTGCGAACCACGGTTTAGTGAATTTTTATTTCACTTTTTTTTTTGAAAAATAAAGAGAGACTAACAATTTGTTCCAACAATGAGGGAGAAGTGAATTATGTTTCCCTAAATACGTCCAAAACTGGAAATAAATATTCTATGAATTATGATATAAAGTTTTTCTTTTTAAATCTTTACACATTTTTCTTTTCATTATTAAAAAAAATTTGGGAACAAACCGAATAAATTAAAATTTTCAACTTTTTTTTATGTGAAAGAAATGTCCCCGGAACACATCATCAGTGTGTTAATTGAAGGCAAAAAATTTAAATTACATGAGTTACCACTTATCAATATACACCATGTATGGCAAAAATTTTAAGTTACATGAGTTATCACTTATCAACTAGCATAATAAACCGTGCCTCGCACGAGTTATTTTCTAGATTTTTTTTGGACTGCCATACAATTATATTAGCAACATTCTTGATTATTTTTTTATTGATAAATATTCTATAACGTACAAGATATATCAAATGTATATTGAGTTCTTATCAATGTGTATGATTTTCATGTAAGACATTAACAACGTACATAACGTTTATAATATGGCTCATTAGTCAAATTATATGTTAGGTCACACACACTGTAGAGGGGGTGAATACAGTGTATAGTACACTCAAATCGAACTTAAAGAACTTAAGTAACAGAAAACAAACTTTATTGAAACAATAAACTCTGTTACAATATGGAACTGTTACCTCTCAGTGATGAACAAATATCACGAGAGCTGCTAGGGTTTATATAGAATAATAACTTCGATAATAATAACACTTATAGTGTAAACCCTATGCCTGTGTTTATATACTACACAGTTACAAGATAATCGCTAATTGATATGGAATATAATTCTGCTTCCTAAAATATATCAATCAGATATCTTCTATTCCAAGTATTCCATTCTTCACGGAATTCCTTCTTCATGCATATCTCTTCTTATGTTTATCTCAATCTTCTTTCCTTTAATCAGCTACTGTCCTTATCTGATTGTCCTTCAGCACTTAAGTTCTGATATCTATCTTCTGATGATTATCTCCTGATAATACAAGTACTGATATCCTTAAGTCCTGACTTCCAGTATAAGTACTGATCAACAGTTAAGTACTGATCTATCCTGTTCACACAAGATCTGAAAGCTAAACATAAAACATATTAGCCATGACATTATCAAATATATCTAACAATCTCCCCCAACTTGTAAATTAACAAAATATACAAGTTAAACAGATATTTGATGATGTCAAAAACATTAAGTACAAATGCAAGAGAAATAGACTAGATAACTACAACTTACAGTCCTTAAAGTTTTACCAATTTCAACTTCTGATAACAACTTCAATTTGTATAAATATCAGAATTTAAGCAGTTGTAGATCTTCGACTTGGCTTCATCATCTTCTGATCTCTCTGATGTCAGGAGTTGTTCTGAGATAGTTCTTCAATAAACATTTCTCAGCATATCTTAGTTCATCAATCATTCTCCTTTTAACACCTTTAAGCTCTGCAGTATCTTCACCAGTTTGAAAGATTGCAGCTCTGAGATCATTAATATTTGCTTTCCTTAACTCCTGATCTAGTCTTATAACATAAGCTTTGTCAGATTCAAGATTGAATTCAAGTCCCTTAATACCAAGATACGTTCTGATCTGTGCAGTATTAGGCTTCATATCAACAATATCACCATTGTGATCTCTGTACTTTGGAACATATCTGCTGTCAGACTTAACAGAATAAAGCCTTTTCTGTCTCTGAATCTGTTCTTTTAAGTAGTTTGCAGCAGTCTCTGTTATTCTGTCATCCACTTGAAGTAAGAAAAGTACATGCTCCAATTCTTCAAAATACTTCAAAGGAATGGCATTTTGTCTTATATGATAAACCCTACCATCTGTCATGAAATACAACATGATGTATTCTTTCAAGTAGGTATGGTAAACCATCTGTACAGATTCCAGTTGATTCAATCTCTCAGGAGTTGCTCCAATACCTGGTTCACTCAAGGAAGTTGGATCATCGGTAGTGTTGTGTACTCTTCTTTCATCAGCACTTCCCAATCCAGTTTTATCTCTAGCTTCCTTTCCAGTAACTACTCTTGCTTCAAAACCACTTGGAGTAGTCTTCAAAGATTGAGTCTGTTTTGCTTTAGTGAATCCTGGTAGGAGTGTTTTAGATCTATTTTCTGATATCAAGTAAACTTGAGCACTGTCAGAGGTTACTTGCTTCTTCTGAATATCAGAACTTACAATTTCTTGACTCTGAACAACTTGAGCCATGTCAGAGGTTATTTTAAGAACTTTTCTTGAAGTCAGAGCAAGATCATCTTTTCCATCAGTAATTTCTTCTTCCTCAGGAGGTACATAAGGCTTGATAGGTTCACCAACCTTTTCTTTACCCTTGGATCTTGGATCTATCTGTGGTTGTGATCTAGCCAAAGTTTCTTCAGTATGTATCCTTTCTTTGATCACAATGCCTTTAGGTTTTGGAAGTAACTTTTTACCAGAAGCTTCAGATTTAGATGTGACTTTCTCTAATTTAAGTCTGGCTTCTTCTTCCTTTAAACTTTCCAAGTCCATTCCTGGATTTTCTTGAAGAAATAATTGTCTTGACATTTCCTCATCAAGATCTAGAAGTTCATCAGAACTTATCCTTTTACCAGCAGCAGAACTTATTCTTTTCCCAGTATCAGAACTTGTTCTGTGACTAGCTTGTCTTGATGTAAACCTTCTACCTTGACTATGACCACTACCCATTCCAGAGTTTCCTTGGTCATCTTTTCCATCATCCTTTCCTTGCAGTGTCTTGTTGGTTTTGCATTTGGACTTAATTACCTTCTCCCCCTTTTTGGCATCAGCAGGTAATAAAAGAGAGATAAGTAGTTCCACTGAGGTCTGGATTTCAGTAAGTTACGATTGCTGAGAAGCTTGATTTGTCAGAATTTGATCAATCTGAGCTTGTTGCTTCTCTTGAGTTTTCTCAATATAAGCAACCCTGTCAATGGTAGGTTGGAAGAACTTTTTCTTATCAATTTTCCAAACTTGTTCCTGTTTGATAAAGTTCTCCTGAATCTTGTGTAGCTCTGCATGAGTGTTGGAATGAAGACCTTGTAGATGTTTAGTACTCAATGCAGTGACTCTAAGCTGGGTTTTAAAATCATCAGAATGTAACATTTCATCAGCTTTAGTCAAGTGCTCAGCAAGATGTAAAGCATTTGGAACACATGAAACTGAGTTCCATTCCTTAGTCCACTCCTGACCTGCAGGAGTTTCACTCCAAGGTACTGGTGCATCCCTGATAACAAACTCCTTTACCAGTTCAGACTTAGGAAGAGTCAGTGGAGGAGTATGTCCTGAAGGACCTGCTTCATCAGCATCTACAGTTGTAGCAGCCTCACCAGTATCTCCAACATTTGCAGCATCAGAACTTAGGGAATCAGTATCTTCTGATAAGACAACAGTGTGAGTAGCAATGGAGGCTTCAGCATCCTCTAATTGCTGATCTGATACTAAGTTCTGATCAACAGCCATATCCTGATGCTTACCTAAAATCTGATCATCAGCATCTTGATGCAGAGAAGGTGTTGGTGATAACTCAGGAGTTTGAACAGCATCAGTAACAGGTGTTGTGGAAGGATTATTTGCTGTTGGAGCTTCTAAGAAAAGTATTTCAGGTACAACCAGGTTCTGAATATCAATTTCAGCACTTGTGCCTGGATCAACAAGAGACACAGAAGGTGAATTAGCCTTGTCAGATAAAGCTTCCTGAGATGGAGTTGATGGAGAAGAAGTGACTGGAGCAAATTCCTTGTCTTGTGAGATCAGAGATTCCTGATCCCCTTCCTTAGCTGCTTCCTCCTCATCATCTGAAACTGGCCTTTGTGCCCTCTGTTTCTTGTACTTCCTTGTTGATTTGGATTCCTTAGGAGTTTCAGGAACTGTCATACGTCTAAGCCTCTTGAGAAGCCTAGAACCCCCAATTGCAGAATCCTTCTGAGAAGTTGCCTTCTCAGCTTCATCTACCACAGGTTCTGAAGAAGGAATCTGATCCGCAGAATCTGATTCATCTCTCAAAGTAATTCTCCTCCTCTTTTGAGGTGTTTGAGGAACAGTCTTTGTTCTCTTTGGCTTAGAGGATGTAGGCTTCATAATAGGTGCTGAAGAAGAAGGTTGAGCAGTCTGTGAAGTGGAGAGATAGGATTTGAGATAAGTTCTGAGGGTAGGTTGAGTAGAATGAGAGGTAGGTATTGAGGTTGATGGATTTTGGGTGGTTGGAGGTGGTTGAACATCAGAGTAAACAGATCTATAGGTATCAGGATCAGCATTTACCAGGATCTGTTAAAGTACCTTTTTACAACCTTAAAAGGTGGGGTTTGGGTGCTGACTAACTGAGGTTCATCAGTACAATAAGTGTAAATAAGTTGACAGAATCTAGCAAAATAAACAACATCTCGATCCTCTGTCATCCTATCCCCAATAAAACCAATTAAAGCAGTTGCAAAATCAAAATGAGTTTGATTGATAATTGCATACCCGATGTGCTGACTCATAATGGGAATAGCATCAAAATTCGAAAATTTATTTCCAAAAGCTTTGGTGATGCAATCAAAGAAGAAACTCCATTCTCTTCTGATATTAGCCCGTTTCAACTGTCCAAGTTTCGTCAGACTCTTTTCATATCCCAATGCAGCAATAAACTCCCTAAGGGCTGAGTCCTCTGGAACTGAGAAAGTACAATCCTCTGGAAGATGTAAAGCCCTGCGTAATGTACCAGGAGTGACTACAAAAGATGAATCACCCACTTGGAAGATAATACTAGGAGTTCCACGGTTACCACCATCATCAAAAATGCCAGTCCTCCAGAACCTCAGAACTTGTTGACTTGAAAATAATTCAGGCTGAGTTAAGGCGTACCCAACCTCACTATGTGCAAGAAGATCTTGCACAAAGTGCAATTCAGATGGAGCTTCAGCATGATCAAGAATTGCAGCATAGTTATTTGGAACAAACTTAGCTCCATCAATGATTAAATCCTTTGGTGCCATGTGAAAAAATTTAGAGTTAAGTATGCCTGATAGGTGTTTGATATAATATCTGTATGAAAACAACGGAAATAGTAAAGTGAAGGAGAGTAAAAGTAAGAAGAGTGATAGAAAATGAAGAAATTAAAAAGATTAAAGAAATCTTCTCTCTGTTGTACTTATATAAAAAAATATTACCGTTGGACACCTATCAGACATGCAGTAATAACGGATAGTTACTGGGCTCGAGAAAACAGTAATCATGACTTACCCATTTGCCGAGTTTCAAGGAAAAACTGTTCCATTTATCAAGGGAAACAATTCAAATTTTAACCCGTTATCACTGATTGAATTATTTGTCACTGCAATATTAATATTCTGAAAATAAATCATGTTAAAAATGACCGAGATAATGTCGATGAATAAGTGCTGACAGAGAATCAGAACTTAACTAAAAGTATAATTTAAATGGTCATCAGAATATCAATCAGGATTTATCAACTCAAGATAAAAGAACTCAGAGACACAATCTTGAAGTAAAAACAGTTTTCATTAATATATCAAGTCAATACATTTATGAAATGGAAATTACATCAATACTTATACAAGATTTTCCCTAAGCTTCTAATCCTAACATCAACAGCTTTAGTCCTGGCTAAGAAGCCTGACAAAGCTGAGGATGAAGAAGAACAGGAAGAAGACAAGATTAAGTCATCTTCCTCTTCCTATCTTCGACGAACAAGATGGCAAGTCGTATGATTCGCTCTTGCTGACGGATAGCTTCTCGCCTTTCCTCCTCCAGGCGCTCCAGATGGCGATGGTAATCCATCTCGAAGAATAGAAGGTGAGCCAGCACCTCCTGTGGGACAGAGTCCTAGAACTCCTCAGGAATGGCTGTTATATGCCACTCCTGCTGCCACTCGGCACAATTGAGCTCCATTGTGAAGGTTTGTGTGTTCAAAAACATGTTGTATCGAACCATTGTGTTTTTGACAGAAGAAGAGGATAAGTGTGTGAGAAGAATGTGATGGAAAGACTGATGTGAAGTGGTTGCTTATATAGGCAAGAGAATGCCAAGAGACGCAAAGATATTTAATGCTGACAGGTAGAATTAATTCTACCTCGTCTCCCTAGACTTTGAAAAAGAATAACAGTCATTGGAAAGAGGAATCATGGTCTAGACCGCACAAGACACAAGAAACAGTGGACTGTTCAAGTACAAAACCATTAATCCTAATCATAGTGACTATTAATCTTCCACTTCAACATATTTGAGTACAAACTGAGACTGTTATCAAATTTTATTCAAAGATAAGCCAAGTAAAGGATTAGACTGAGAAATCAGAACTTAGACCTATACCAGAACTTAACAGTCATCAGAACATAATTTCTTAACTCGAAAAAGGAATGCCCATCTTAGTAAATCCTCATACAAGTTCTGAGTTATGGACGTCAGAACTTAATCATCAGAACGTGTAACTTAGAACTTGTCCTCAGAATTTGTGCAATAAGGACACACTGACTGTTTATCGAAAATAACATAGACCACCACAGAAATTTTCATCATTCAGATGGAGTGATTAGTGTGTGCATTAAGCTAAAAACAGACAAAGAGTAAAGTCTGATTCACTGCAGTACATCTTAGAAATAAGGCATAACTAAAATTTTGCTAAAGATCTGTCATTGTCCTGAAACCGACTGAAGAATGAGTTTATGCTTGAGTCCACCTCAACTATTTTGTGCTAATTTTATGCATCTTTTGAAATTCTATTTTACAGTGGCTTCTCAGTGTAAGTGAGTCACGACTGTTTATCAGAATTTATGCTATTTTCAGAGTATTTCTCCAGTAATCATAGAGTGTGAAAAGTCACCAAGAAAATATTTTGCTTTTCTGATGCATATTTACTTAATACCAGCAATGCACTTGGGTCGTCCCTTCCACATTTTTACTCTAGATCTCAAAGGAGTATCTGATTTTATTCTTTGATCTTTTTGCTTTTTCTTTTGATAAGGGAGGTTTATCAGCACTTAGTACATTCAGCAGTTTTACTAGTATCAGAACTTAACAGATGAGTAGCATTATTCTAATTTGTGACTTAGTAATAAGATATACAAAGTGAACTTAACTAAGCTCAATTATCAGAATTTTCTAGTGTCATAAGATTTCCACTGAAATAATTACTTCTTCCATGGAATCATTTGTTTATTGAAGACTACTAGGTCAGTATCTAGCACAGTTATCCTCATAGGATTGAATAATTACTGAAACAGACATATCACTTATCAGAGTTGAGAAATATATATTAGACAACAGTCAGTACTTAAAAATATTTAGCAATTAAGCATAGAATACACAATGAGATTAATTCTGTAAATACTGAGCATAAAGTCTGATAACACAGAACAAGTCTAAGCAGATTTAGAGAAGGAACCTGAAACCATTCCAAGTTCATTTACCAATCTTGTAAAAGTAGCTTCACATAATGGTTTTGTGAAGATATCTGCCAACTGTTGATCTGTGGGAACAAAATGCAATTCCACTGTACCTTCATCCACATGTTCCCTGATGAAGTGGTACCTGGTGCTGATGTGCTTTGTCATAGAGTGTTGAACTGGATTACCTGTCATGGCAATAGCACTTTGATTATCACAGTAAATAGGGATTTTGAAATATGTTAACCCATAATCCAGTAACTGATTCTTCATCCAAAGAATCTGTGCACAACAGCTTCCTGCAGCAATATACTCTGCTTCTGCAGTTGATGTGGAAATTGACTTTTGTTTCTTGCTGTACCAAGAAACCAATCTGCCTCCAAGAAATTGGCAGCTTCCACTTGTGCTTTTCCTGTCAATTTTGCAACCTGCAAAATCTGCATCTGAGTAACCTATTAGTTTAAAATCTGATTCTCTAGGATACCATAATCCCAGAGCAGCTGTTCCTTTAAGATACTTAAAGATTCTTTTTACAGCTGTTAAGTGAGGTTCTCTTGGATCTGCTTGAAATCTTGCACAAAGACAGGTAGCATACATGATATCAGGTCTACTAACAGTTAAATAGAGTAGAGAGCTAATCATACCTCTGTAGTTAGTAATATCTACTGATTTACCGGTATCCTTATCCAGTTTTGTTGCAGTGGCCATTGGAGTGGATGCACTTGAACAATCTTGCATTCCAAATTTCTTTAGCAAGTTTCTGGTGTACTTGGTTTGACAAATAAAAGTGCCTTCCTCATTCTGCTTGACTTGAAGGCCCAGAAAATAGCTAAGTTCCCCCATCATACTCATCTGATATCTTGACTGCATTAGTTTGGCAAACTTCTTGCAAAGTTTGTCATTTGTAGATCCAAAAATGATATCATCAACATAAATCTGGACCAGAAGTAAGTCCTTCCATGGTTGAGGTAGAACAGTGTTTTGTCTATTGTCCCTCTGTTGAATCCACTTTCCAGAAGAAACTGAGCTAAAGTCTCATACCATGCTCTAGGAGCTTGCTTAAGTCCATAAAGTGCTTTATCAAGCCTGTAGACATAATCTGGATGTTTGGTATCTACAAAACCTGGAGGTTGTTCAACATATACCTCTTCCTCCAATTCTCCATTGAGAAAAGCACTTTTCACATCCATTTGAAAGACAGTAAACTTTTTGTGAGCAGCATAAGCCAAAAATATCCTTATGGCTTCTAACCTAGCAACTGGTGCAAATGTTTCATCATAATCAATTCCCTCCGGTTGAGAATATCCTTTTGCAACCAGCCTTGCCTTATTCCCTGTAATTATGCCATCACTGTCAGTTTTGTTTCTGAATACCCACTTTGTACCAACAACAGATCTATTCTTTGGTCTTGGCACTAGGGTCCAGACTTTGTTTCTTTCAAATTCATTCAACTCTTCCTACATTGCTTGCACCCAATCAGCATCTTGAAGAGCTTCTTCTACTTTCTTTGGCTCAGTCTGAGAAAGAAAAGAATTGTATAGACACTCATTTGAAGTACCTGTTCTAGTTCTGACACCTGCATCAGGATTTCCAATTATCAAATTAGGTGTATGTGATTTTGTCCACTTCCTTGCAGATGGAATTTTTTCTCTAGAACTGGATGCTCCCCCATGATCCATGCTATCTTCATTTTCATTTTCTGATGCTCCCCCTGAAACTATGCTCTCTGAGTTGGATTCTTCAGAATTAAGATTTTCAGCATTATCAGAACTTGGCTTATCAGAACTTGACGAATCAGAACTTGAAGAGCCAGATGCATGTTCTGATGTTTCTTGAGATGTGGTAGGATCTTGAGTATGCTCCCCCTGCATAGGTGCATCTTCCTTTAACGTAGTCACCACAGTTTCAATAACATCAGAGTTTAATCCGTCAGAGTTTGTAGTATCAGGACTTAGACTGTCAGGATTTTCAGTATCAGAATATGAGTCTTCATTTTCAAATCTCAGCTGATCAGGGTCAACGAAATCTTTAAGACCAGTGATCTTCTTGTCATCAAAAGAGACATTGATAGATTCTATGACCACTTTTGTTCTCAAATTATAGACTCTGAAGGTTTTTGTGGAAAGTGGATATCCAATAAAGATTCCTTCATCAGCTTTTAGATCAAACTTTGATAGCTGTTCAGGATGAGTCTTGAGAACAAAACACTTGCATCCAAATACATGAAAATATTTCAGATTTGGCTTCTTTTTCTTCACCATCTCATATGGTGTTTTTCCATGCTTGTTAATAAGTGTTGCATTTTGAGTAAAACAAGCAGTCTGCACAGCTTCAGCCCAGAAATAGGTTGGAAGCTTTGCTTCTTCAAGCATTGTACGTGCAGCTTCAATGAGAGTTCTATTCTTCCTTTCAACAACTCCATTTTGCTGTGGAGTTCCAGGAGCAGAAAATTCCTGCTTTATTCCATGGCTTTTGCAGAACTCTTCCATTATCAAATTCTTGAACTCAGTGCCATTATCACTCCTTAAAATTTTCACAGAATCTTTGACCATTTTATCCAGCTGTTTGACATGATCAATCAAGATAGATGCAGTTTCACTTTTTGTGTGCAAGAAATACACCCATGTGTATCTGGTGAACTCATCCACTATGACCAACGCATACTTCTTCTTTGCAATAGTCATGACATTTACTGGACCAAATAGATCAACATGTATAAGATGATAAGGCTCAAGAATTGATGATTCAGTCTTGCTCTTGAATGAAGATTTTCTTTGTTTGGCTTTCTGACATGAATCACAAAGACCATCAGGAGCAAATACTGTGTTTGGCAATCCTCTCACAAGATCTTTCTTGACTAGTTCATTTATATTGTTGAAATTTAAATGAGAGAGTTTCTTATGCCAATTCCAGCTTTCTTCAATTGATGCTCTACTTAACAGACAGATTGCAGAGCCATCAGTACTTGTTGAAAGCTTAGCTTCATAAATGTTAGCACGTCTATATCCTTTCAGAACAACTTTGCCTTTAGATTTACTCACAATTTCTCAGTGTTCTTCAAAGAAATCAACATGATAACCTCTGTCACAGATTTGACTTATACTCAGAAGGTTGTGTTTAAGTCCTGAGACCAGAGCTACTTCTTTAATGATGACATTCCCAAGATTGATATTGCCATATCCCAATGTTTTTCCAATGTTGCCATCTCCATAAGAAACACTTGGGCCAGCTTTCTCCACAAAGTCTGATAGCAGGGCCTTATTTCCATTCATATGACCTGAACATCCACTGTCTAGAACTAGAATATTTTTCCTGTTGCCCTTTGTTTCAGCAGCTTCAGAACTGCTCTCAGCACTTTCTTTATCAACATTTGCCATCAATGCATAGTTCTCCTCACTTTCAGAGTCTGAAGTGTCTGTCCAGCTTTTCTGCTTTGTAACAAGAGCCTTGCCTCTGTCACCCTTTACCTTCTTGCAGTCAGGAGATATGTGGCCTTTCTCACCACAGTTATAGCATTTAACATTGGTGTAATCTCCTCTGTCAGACTTTCCTCCTCTGCCTTCAGATCTTCTGAAGTTCTTCTTATCAGAACTTATGCTTTTCCTGGAAAACTTCTTTCCCTTCCTGAACTTCCTATATGCAATCTTTGTGATTCCTTTCACCATAAGAGCACACAGTTTCATCATCTCCTCATCAGCATCAGTCTCAGGCAAGCTTTCAGAATCTGAGTCATCATCACTCTCAGAACTTGATGACTCAGTATCAGACTTTATGAAAAGAGCTTTACCCTTGTCTTTCTTTGAGGAAGCTGCTTTGGGGAATTCTTCTTCAGCCTTAAGAGCAACTGTCCTTGACTTTCCTCCTTTCCTCTTGCTTCTTTGTTCCATCTCCAGCTCGTGTGTCTTGAGCATTCCATAGATTTCGTCAAGAGTTGTTTCATCAAGATTGTAGTTGTCTCTTATTGTCGTTGCCTTCAAATCCCAGCATTCAGGAAGAGCTAACAGGAACTTAAGGTTTGAATCTTCAAGATCATACTCTTTATCAACCAAGGCGTCACTTAATAACCCTTTCTTACAGATAGAAATCTGTTGTTGACAGAATCATCCTTTCTCTCATATCGAAAATTCATATTCAATTACGTGTTTCACAAACACAAGAATCTCATGATTGTATTCATAATATTGTTATTAAGGTTATGAAACAATTTCACTATACTAGGTTGTCTAACAAACGCCTTATGTTCATTTAAGTTCACCTAAATCTATCATCGCATGATAAACTAAGCATATATCACATATATCAACATGAATAAACATCAAGGTATGCATGTTATATCATCTAGCACATTAGTCTAAGCATTATACATCTCTATGTATCACATGAAGCATTTAAAAGCAATTAAAAACAGTTAAAAACAGCTTTAAAACACTTTCGGAAATATAAACAGTTCAAAACTTTTATATAAACTAAAATTGATCACTCCATTAGATCCGTCTCGGAAAAACAAATCCAACGGTATATTGCACGCCTAAAACGGAGTTACGAAACTCCCAAAAAATCAATTTTAATGTAAACAATCGGGCTGTAACGCATTACAGGAATGCGTTACAAGCCCTGTAACGCATTCCGGTGATGCGTTACAGCCCTTTTAACCAATTAAAAGGTGTAACGCATTCCGTGAATGCGCCACAGGTGTGTAACGCATTCCCGGAATGCGCGACACCCCTATATTTTTTTTTCTTTCTAGCAGCAGCCGCCGACTTTTTCTTCTCGAACGCCGTGTCGCCTGATCTGACATTCTCTGTACTTGTTTGTCTTGTCCCGTGCAGCAGTAACAGTAGACAAACTATGCAGATGTACATATATATACAAACATATATATATACACTATATATACATATATTTACTTATTTAATTACGAATTTTAATTACAAGAACTTCAAAAATTCATAATAAAAAATCTATACATCCTAAAAATATGAAAAAAAATACCCAGACGATCTACAACACTTGTAGAACCCAGATCAACATTTAAAATTATTCAGAGAAACGATTTCTCATCAGAAAAAATTAAACCATGATATAACTTGTAAAAATCATAATTAATTCATACAAGCACATAAAATTTTGAAATTTTTACCACAGATCTATATGGATACAACCTAGGCTCTGATACCATTGTTGGATTTTAATCGCAGCGGGGGCATGGCAAAACACTTTTACACTCATATAAAATCCAAATAAAAGCATACAGATCATGAATAAAAATTCGAGGGATCGAATCTAACCTTTAAAATAATTCGGAGACAACGATCAGAGATCCTTAGCAGTTGCTCCTCAAGTGTGAAGCACTCCACTGGTATCCACCAAGAAAACGATGTTAAGGAGGAGGAAGGAGGTGCAGAGAATTGGGTTTTCCAAACTTTTTGGGTTTTTGTGGTTCTAATAAAATTAGGGTCTATAATAATGTATTTATAGGCAAAATTTTCAGCTGAAATTTTCCCATAAATATTATTATTATTATCCCATTTATTATTCTCATTAATAATTAAAACACCTTTTAATTATTAATCCTTTTTCTAAACACTTTAGAAATAATTCTCTCTCTTGATTTAATTTCCAAAAATTAAATCCTTAATTAATAATATTAAGAACTTTTCTTAATTAATTTATAATCAATTAAATCTCATTTAATTAATTATTAAATTTGCCAATTAATTATTTATTTCACAAATAAATAATTATTAGCCATTATTAATTAATTCCTCCACCATTAAATCATTCTCTTTTTATGGTGTGACCCTGTAGGTTCAATATTAAGCCGGTAGTAGAAATAAATAATAATAAAACTATTTTATCATTATTTATATAAATTCTCTAATTTATTAAATATGATTAATTAATTAGTCACATTTATTCTACATCGTGAGGGATACTTCTCAGCATATCGCGACTATCCGGATAATATGAATTCACTGCTTAGAATACCAAGAACCTATTCAGTGAATAGTTACCGTACAATAAACTTCTTCTACCCTACAATGTCCCGATTAAATACAAGGCATGGATCTCGTGTCAAGCCTATCTAATTCAATCATTTGCTTACCATTTACTATGCGTAATTCTATGCAAATTAGAAACTCCTTTCTAATTTCATTCACTCTGGCCAGAGATTCCTGAACTAGCATAAGTGGATCAGCCTTGAACATTCGCTTCCTTCACTGGAAGGGGTAGATCCTTTATTGATCATACACTATCTTCGTGTATAAATTCCTATACCCAGTAGAGCCCTAATAATTGTCCCTGGAGACTAAGAACTAAACCAAAGCATAATTCAGTGTACACAAGATGACTATGATGACCTCAAGTCTAAGGATACTTGTACAACTATCACTATGTGAACAACTGCTGACACGTGAGTGAACTCCATCAGTTGTTCAGCTGTGCGAGTCATGTTCAGTGAACTTATTCCATAATAAGCACCTACATAGTAGCTATAGTGTCACCACACAAATGTCTATGAGAAAAGACATCCTTCATAATGAAGCAAGCATAGTATGTACCGATCTTTGCGGATTATTAATTACCAGTTAGTAATCCTATGACCAGGAACTATTTAAGTTTAGAGTTATCATCTTTTTAGGTCTCACTATTATGATCTCATCATAATCCATAAAAAGCTTTACTCTAAACTATGGTATATCTTATTTAAACACTTAAATAGATAGAGCCCGTAATAAAAACAAAACAAGTTTTTTATTAAAATCAATGAAATCAAAACAGATTACATAAAGAGTTATTCCTAAATCCTAATACATGATTGGACTTAGGACATATTCCTTTCAATAGGGTGAGTAAATGTCTCAGCATCCAGGGAAATAGAATCTATAACAGCTTGATATTCTTTCTGAAATAGCCTTTCCCTTTCTGCATCATTGACATTCATTGACTCACTTGCAATGGTTTCCATCCTTATCACTCCTGTACCTGCATTTCTCTCATGATCTCTCTTTTGTTGCATCAAGGTCTCACCTTGGCTCCCCACCCTCACACCCTCACTTTCACCATCTAAGGTGGGACTCCTCACACTCACTTTTTCCAGTCCTGAAGAAATGGACTGCATAAGTTCACCCTTTTCCTCTCCTTTTTCCTGGGAGCAACCCAGAATCTCACTCATTTCACTTCCTTCCCTCAGTCCTAGGAGTGATTGCACTACTACTAAGTCTTCTGCACTTGTAAGAATTGAAGAGATTTTAAGCTGTGCAGAGACAGTCGACGGATAAGAGATATCCATCGGGGTAGTAGTTTGGCTAACCGACGGATGACTGCTGTTAGGCACATCCATCGGGATACAATCACTACTCAACGGATGAATATCCATAGAGAGAGTAGAAATAAATGAGTTTGGAGTGGAGACTATTATGGACTCTGTGCAGATTGATGAAAATTTTGGCACAGATGTCTCAACAGTCTCAGAAAGAAATGGCAAGTGAGCCAACAAATCATCTAGAAGATGATGCTCACTTGCTTGGATTTTTGGCTTCTCCAAGAGAGTTAAAGATGGAGAATTTGGAAGTGATATGTTTATCATGTCAACATCCAAAGAGTGTGTGGGAGAATTTGGTGTTTCAGGTGCTTCAATTTTTAGAGATTTTGGATGTGACTCCACATTTATTGGAGCCACATCAACCTGACTTTGAGAAGGTGCAATGATTGTGTCTTTAGCACCAGTTTGCACAGTGTGTGAACCTTGTGCATCCCCAAGTATCTTTGATTTCTTCTTTCTAGTGTAAGTTTGGGGTGAGCTTGTGTCCCTTACCCTTTTGGCCTGTGCTCATGGCTGAGAGCTTGTTTCAGTGGTAACATCCTTTTGGGAGGATGAAACCAGTAATGAGCTTATATCCTTATTAAGCACTGCAATTTTTCAGGAAACTGCAGTGTGGCTAGGCTGGGAAATACTCACCTCTCCAACCTTATCCTTAGGGTTTCTTTGATGTTCACCCTGTCCCTCACCTTTCTTACCCACCTTCACACTCCCCTCTTTTGGTTTGGTGGATTTTACAACTGGCATCTTTTGAGAGACACCAGAGGGGGCTTTCTTTGTCTTTGTTTTTGAAATGTTGGATTTGGTAGCTTGGGTAGGCAACTGTTGGGTCAATGACACAGTTGTCGTAGCTACACTAGAATGCAAAGAAGTTTGTGAGGTTGGAAGAGTAGAGATAGTTGAAATTACCTCACTTACCTGAGGTGCCTCCATAACTGGAAAATAGAAGAGTGGCACCTCTTTGTGATGGTTTGCCCTGTTCAAATCTGCAATAATTCTCCTTTCTTGAACCCAACAATCAATTTGTTGGTTGGAATCTCAAGCACAATATCCTCAGAGAGGTGGTTAGCAAGCATCATTAAAAATCTAGCATAGTAAACATTTTTACCCCTCTTATTTAGCTCCCCTAACTTAAACCCCAACTCAAATATGACAAGATCACTAAAGTTGAAAAATTTATCAGTGACTAGCATGTAAAGCATGTTGAGCATAGAGATATTAACTGAATCAAAATTGCTAATTTTACGAGAAAATACCTTGGTAACTACATCACACAGATAACTCCATTCCTTTCTAAGACCCAACCTCCTAATTTCACTTAATTTAGAAGTAGAGAGTGCATAGCCCATGGAATTAAGCATATTAACAATATCAGTGTCTGTGTGTGGAGTAGTGACAGTATTATTAGGAAACTTGAAGCATGCTTTAACAATATCACTATTAACACAGAATTCCTTACCTTTAATAGTGAAAGTGATAGTCTTATCAGTTGAGTTGTATGTTGCAGTTGTCCATATTTCTTCAACAACCTCACAGTAAATAGTGGGTGATTCCAGCATGGCATAGTTGAGTTTGCAGTTCTTCACAAAATCCATCATTTTGTGATAGTCGCCAGACTGCAGAATCCCCTTGTTCACTAGAGCCGTGAAGTTGTTCTTCTCATAGATAAATCCAGTTTGAGACATGATCTTGACGACTGGTGCCATTGTTAGAGAGTGAAAATTGCAGAGAGAGATGATAATTGCTTTTGAGAAAGAGAAAAGTTAGAGCAGATGATTTGAGAATGATAAAAGAAAAGCAATGAAAATGAATTATGTTTTTATACTATCTCAAAAATAACTGTCAAAAATAATAAAGCAAAATAAAGTAACCAATAAGAATTGCCCAAAATAGTCGTTTAAAAATAAACTATAAAATTCCATCAATTATCCGTCGTGTTATGCTTACAAACTGTAAGTATACTCGATGGATAATGTTCAGAGAATCAACGGCTAAGAATAAGACAATTCGACGGATGAGGATAAATCAGTTATCCGTCGAGACATAAAATATTCCAGAAAAATAATTGATTTTACTAACAAATAGTATACCGACGGATGATCAAACTCGATGGATAATGATCATCCGTCGATATGTAAATTTTGACTTAGCCAAAATTTCAACCAAGACTGAAAAATCATTTAAATTTCTGGCTGCATTACAACTTGCAAAATATCTGAAAAGATTCAAGAGTAATTAAGCATACCTAACTCACTTACCAACCTTGAAAAGGTGGATTCATCTAGTGGCTTGGTAAATATATCTGCAAGCTGTTTTTCACTTGGAACAAAATGTAGTTCCACATTACCATTCATTACATGTTCCCTTATGAAGTGGTACTTGATGTCTATGTGCTTTGTTCTTGAATGCTGTACTGGATTTTTAGTGATGGCAATTGCACTTGTGTTATCGCAGAAAATAGGAATTCTTTCCACTTGCAGACCATAGTCTAGCAATTGGTTTCTCATCCACAAAATATGTGCACAATAACTGCCAGCAGCAATATATACAGCTTCAGCTGTAGAAGTAGAAACTGAATTTTGCTTTTTACTGAACCAGGACACAAGCTTATTTCCTAGAAATTGACAGGTTCTTGTTGTACTTTTTCTATCAATTCTGCAACCTGCATAATCTGCATCTGAATAACCAATTAGATCAAAACCAGAATCTCTAGGGTACCAAATGCCAAGTTTTGGTGTTCCCTTGAGATATCTGAAAATTCTCTTAATAGCTACTAAGTGAGATTCTCTAGGATCAGCCTGAAATCTAGCACAAAGACATGTAGCAAACATTATATTTGACCTACTAGATCTTAAGTACAAAAGTGAGCCAACCATTCCCCTATAACTTGAAATATCCACAGACTTTTCAGTAGTGTTTAATTCAAGCTTAGTTGCAGTGGCCATGGGAGTTTTTGCAGATGTGCAATCCATTAGATCAAACTTCTTTAAAAGATCATAAATGTATTTAGTTTGACTAATGAATATTCCATCACAAACTTGCTTAACTTGCAAACCAAGAAAGTAAGTTAGTTCTCCCATCATTCTCATTTCATACTTACTTTGCATCAATTTGGCAAACTTTTTGCAAAGTTTCTCATCTATAGAGCCAAAAATAATGTCATCTACATTAATTTGAACAAGTATACTAGAGCCATTAATATTTCTAAAGAATAAAGTTTTGTCTATAATACCTCTTGTGAAATGATTTTCTATGAGAAACTTTGACAAAGTGTCATACCAGGCTCTCGGTGCTTGCTTCAGTCCATAAAGTGCTTTCAAAAGATAGTAGACATATTCTGGAAAATTTGGATCTTCAAAACCAGGAGGCTGACTGACATAGACTTCCTCCTCCAAATCTCCATTCAGAAAGGCACTTTTGACATCCATTTGATAGACCTTGAAATTGGTGTGGACTGCATAGGCTAAGAAGATTCTGATGGCTTCAAGTCTTGCAACAGGAGCAAAGGTTTCATCAAAATCTATTCCTTCTTGTTGACAGTAGCCCTTAGCAACCAATCTAGCTATGTTCCCGACTACTATGCCATTTTCATCCATCTTGTTTCTGAATACCCATTTGATGTCTATTGGATTCTTTCCTTTAGGCTTAGGTACCAGCTTCCAGACATTGTTCCTTTCAAATTGGTTTAGCTCCTCTTGCATAGCTAAAATCCAATCGGGATCCAACAAAGCTTCTTCTAACTTCTTTGGTTCTTCCTTAGAGAGGAAGCTGTTGTATAGACATTCTTCTTGAGTTTCTCTCCTTGTTTGAACTCTAGGAAGATACATCACCAATGATGAGCTCAAAGGGGTGATCCTTTGTCCATTTCCTTTGTTGAGGTAGATTAGTTCTAGATGAAGAGGCCTCATTGTTGTCTTGATGTGTGATTGAGTTTTGATTATTAGAAACTCCCCCTGATTTTATGGATCTTTGATTTGAAAAAGGGGAACTTTCTGTAAGTGATCTATTCTGACTTTCAGATTCTTTTGATGACTCGACGGATGGTGAATTCTGAGTACCGACGGATGAAGCTGGTTGTCTCCTGACGGATAAAGCAGATTGTCTCCCGACGGATGAAGCATTTTGCAACTCGACAGATGTTGAATTTTGTGCTTCATTGGTAGTAGATTTTTCTGCATTATCCTTTGATACTGTTTGTTGATCACTTTCATCATCATTATCATTACTAACCATCTCCATATTGTCAAATTTGAGGCTTTCATGGTAATCTCCATCTTGTAGTCCTTCAATCTTTTTTATCATCAAACACAACATGTATTGATTCCACAATAATGTTGGTTCTCAGATTGTAGACTTTGTATGCTTTACCAACATCATATCCAACAAAAATTCCTTCATCTGCTTTAACATCAAACTTCCCATTCTGATCAGTTTGATTTTTCAAGAAATAACATTTGCAGCCAAAGACATGAAGAAAATTTAGAGTTGGCTTCTTGTTCTTGAACAATTGGTAGGGAGTCATGCATTTTGCTTGATTAACTAGAGAAATATTCTGAGTGTAGCAGGCAGTATTTACAGCTTCAGCCCAGAAATATGTTGGTAACGTAGATTCTTCAAGCATTGTCCTTGCAGCTTTAATAAGTGATCTGTTCTTTCTTTCTACTACTCCATTTTGTTGTGGAGTTCTTGCTGCTGAAAACTCATGCAAAATCTCATTTTCTTCACAAAATGCTCTCATGACAGAATTCTTGAACTCAGTTCCATTGTCACTCCTGATTCTTCTAACTTTGAAATCAGGATGATTGTTGACTTGCCTTATGTGATTGATGATGATTTCACTAGCCTCATCTTTAGAATTAAGGAAATATGTCCAAGAAAACTTTGAGAAATCATCTACAATTACTAGGAAAAATCTTTTCCTTGAGATGGAAAACACATTGACTGGTCCAAACAAGTCCATGTGTAGCAGTTGCAAAGGTTCTGCAATTGTTAAATCAAGCTTCATTCTGAATGATGATTTAATTTGCTTTCCCTTTTGGCAAGCATAACACAGTCCATCCTTAGAAAACTCCACTCGAGGAATGCCTCTAACCAGTTCTTTCTTTACAAGTTCATTCATGGTCTTGAAGTTTATATGGGATAGCTTCTTGTGCCATAGCCAACTTTCATCTTGACTTGCTTTACTGAGAAGACAAATAACAGATTCTGCATTTGATGAGTTGAATTCAGCTAAGTACATATTTCCTTTTCTCACTCCAGTGAGAACCACTTTGTTGCTCCTCTTGTTTGTCATAACACAGGCTTCTGAGTTGAAGGTTACTGAATTGCCTTTATCACACAACAGGCTGATACTCAATAAATTATTTTTGAGACCATCCACTAAGGCAACCTCCTCAATGATGACATTGTCTTTTGAAATCAAGCCATATCCCACAGTATAACCCTTTCTGTCATCTCCAAAAGTAATACTTGGGCCAACTCTCTCCTTGAACTCTGTGAGCAGGGTAGAATCAACAGTCATGTGTCTTGAACAACCACTATCCAACTACCACAGATTCTTTCTATTTCCCTGGACACATTAAAATCAAATGAAGTTAATTTTGGTACCCAAGTTTCCTTGGTACCTGCCTTGTTAGCTTTCTTCTTCTGTTTCTTAGGTTTGATCTCATTTGACTTGGGGATATCAGATTCATTCTTAGTCATCTGAGTTGGACCTTTGAAACCATTCATTAAAACAGAATTATCATGCACATTTTGATTAACAGGAAATGGCATGTTATTAGTAAACATGTTATTTCAGTAGGGCATGCTAAATGGAATTTGAGGCATACTGAATGCAGCATAATAAGGATTAGGTGCAAGTGGCATATTAGCAAATTGTGCATTCATATTCTGTGTAAACATAGCATTCATAGGCATAGAAGGCATGGCTTTCATGTTGGGAAAAGTAGGTGGCACCGATATGGAAGTAGGCATGGCAGTTTTGCAATTAACAGACAGATTATTTACACTACCACACTTAACACAGATTTTTCTTGGAGCATACTTATCAGGTATGTAGTTGTTATGTTTGTTAATCCCTACTTTACCATTTCTATTGTTTTTCCTTTTAACCTCTGTTTTAACCTCAATATTTTCTAGTCTGTCATTCAATTGCTTGATAGACTAATGACTAACATTCACTTTCTTCTCCTTCCTCACTTGACTAGATTCTCCTGAAATGAAGTGTTTAGAAACTGATCCATATTTTTCATTTAACTTGGCAAGTTTGGATTTACTCACAGCCGACGGATGAGGATTTATGTCACTCGACGGATAATCCTTTTGGTTATCCGACGGATGACTCTCATCATCCGTCGAGTCCACATCTGTTAGAAATCCTTCAACCAGATTGGATTCCAGCTTCTCCTTATTCTTCTTTCAGGCTGCATCACAAAAGGACTCAATACCTTGAACTTTGGTGATTTGAGCATGAACATCTCTAGATGTTTTCCATGCCTTAATCACCTCATGTTCTCGTTCAAGCTGCTTCTTCAAAATCTCTTCTTTCTTCAAAGACTCAGTTAATTCATCCTTAGCAATCTTACACTCAATTCTCAGTTTTTCAAATTCAATAAACTGACACTCTAGCACATTATTTCTCTCACTTAAAAACAAATTATTTTCTTTGATTTTAGCATTTTCCTTAGTGAGGGACTTAAGTGTAATACGCAAATGATATAATTTTGTAGACATGTCATTTATTGCATCATTACACTCAACTTTAGATAAATGTGCAAGGTTAGTGGTGATTACCTGATTACTTGAAGAACTTGTCTCTGTTTCATCAGACTTGGCCATTAGGGCTAGATTGACATAGCTGACATCCTCATCCTCATCCAGACCATCTGATGCCCAGTCATTTTCTTGTGTAATGAAAGCCCTTTCCTTTTGTTTGATAAACTCAAAATATTTCTGTTTATAATCCACAGGCTCAAACTTCTTCTTGCTGGAATTTGACTTTCTACACTCACTGGAAAAGTGCCCTGCCAAGCCACTATTTGGCTTAGCTGCTCCAAAGTTCTTTTTGAACTTGAGCTTGGCAAATCTTCTGGAAAGAAATGCTAGATGTTCATCAATATCATCCATATCATCTTGGCTCAAAGAATCTTCATTTTCTGCCACCAGCCCCTTGCCCTTGTTTTCATAGACCTTTGAAGTAGACTCAACAACTTTTATCTTTATTTCCTTCTCTTTCTCTAACTCATCAACCAATGCAATGGACCCTCCTTTCTTCTTTCCTTTCTCCATCCTCTCATCTTGCTCTATTTCAAGCTCATAAGTTTTTAGGATGCCATACAGTCTCTCCAAAGTAAACTCCTTATAATCTTGAGAGTTTCTCAATGAGACTGTCATTGGTTTCCATTCATTTGGAAGAGATCTAAGGAACTTAAGATTGGAGTCTTTTGTCTGATAGACTCTTCCATGCAACTTCAGAGCATTTAGTAGTTTTTGAAATCTACTAAAGATATCAGTGAGAGTTTCACCTTCTTCAAAGTGGAAATGCTCATATTGTTGAATTAGTAACTACATCTTATTTTCTCTAACTTGTTCAGTTCCATCATAAATTATTTGAATGGTGTCCCAAACCTCTTTGGCTGTCTTGCAGTTGATGATGTTGTCAAACATGTCACCATCAACTCTATTGAACAGAATATTCATGGCCTTCTTGTCTTTCCTGACTTGTTCAATATCAGGATCTGACCATTCATGCTTTGGTTTGGGAACTGATGGCTCATTTCCAGTTGCAGCTCTCATTGGTACATGAGGACCTCTCTCTATGCAATCCACATAGGCCTCATCTTGAGAAAGTAAATGAAGATGCATCTTTACCTTCCAGTGATGGTAATTATCTTTATCCAGAAAAGGAATCTTGACTCCAACATCCTTCTTGTTCATCTTGCTGTTTGTTATGATCTTTAAACTCTTTGTTCTTCAAGAGCTTGCTCTGATACCAATTGTTAGTCCCTAACAATGCAACAAGAATTACAGAAGGGGGGTTGAATGGAATTCTTGAAACTTTTTCTGAATTATAAAATGTTCTAACTTAAAATATATATGTCAGTATTTTGATTTGCAAAGTGCGGAATGACAAGTTAAATATGAATCAAAACACAAAGTAATAAAAACACAAGTCTTTAAAACTTTCTGGTGGATTTGAATGTATCCACCAGAGATATATATATATATATATATATATATATATATATATATATATCAAGAGAACTTTGTGAAGCTTGAATAGCTCACAACTGCTTACAAATAAGAACAACTAAACTTATAGAGAAATGCTAAAGGATTCAGCTTACAATTGTTTTTTTGAGAAAATACTTGCTTAGTCTTGTTGTTGTTCTACTTGCTACTCTTGGTTTATATATCACCAAGATTACACAGTGATAAGACAAGATAATAAAACAAAACCTATCAAGTTTAATACTATGCTGCTTTATTACTCTATTCCAGCATCTTTGAATATCTTCATAATAGCATGGAAATGGCAATTCTTATTTGTTCTCAAAAACCCAGTTGAATAGGCTGCCACATTCCTTTTTTGCAAACACTCGACGCATGTGATTGTGTTGTCACTGTCAATAGATGTTTGAATTGATCTTCCGTCGAGTACATGCTTGTTATCCGTCGGGTAGCCTTGCTGATCATCCGCCGGGTAGCTTTGTTGATCATCCATCGGGTAGCCATTTAACACTTGACTCTATTTCATTTGTGCAGAATTACTAGACATCATCTATTTACATTTAATCAACCTATTCTGCACATCTACTAGCAGTCTACATGATTCATAAGCTACTACAGAATCTATAAAAGGTGTTTGCAAAAATGTGCTACATGACTTATTGTTACATAAGCTACTCACTCGATGGATATCAAATCATTATCTGTCGGGACTATATTGAGTCATCCGTCGGGACTATATTCCTTATCAGTCTAGAGCTACATAATTCACTGAGTTGAATCTACAAAGGTGTTTTGTTAATGAAATCATCAAGTTCACAATATATTCCCAACAATATATATCTGGTGGATACATTCAAATCCACCAGAAAGTTTTAAAGCTTGTGTTTTATTACTTAGTGTTTTGATTTCTATTATTCTTCAATTCCGCATTACTGAAAATCAAACACTGTTATATATATTAAGTTAGAACTTTATTAAAAATAAAAAGGAGCCAGAATTACATTCAACCCCCCTTTTGTAATTCTTGTTGTATTGTTTGGGAATAACAATTGGTATCAGAGCAAGCTCTTGAAGTACAAAGAGTGTAAAGATCACAATAATCAACAAGATGAACAAAAAGGATGTTGGAGTGAAAATTCCATTTCTGGACAAAACAACTATCACCACTGGAAGGTGAAGATGCACCTACATCTTCTTTCTCAAGATGAAGCTTACGTGGATTGTATTTAAAGAGGTCATCATGTCCCTATGAGAGCTGCTACAGGATTTGAACCATCAGTTCCAAAACCTAGGCATGAATGGTCTGATCCTGACATTGAACAAGCTAGGAAAGATTAAAAGGCCATGAACATATTGTTCAATGGTGTTGATGGTGATATGCTTGATAACATCATCAACTGTAAAACAACCAAAGAGGTTTGGGACACAATACAGATTATTTGTGATGGTACTGAGCAAGTAAGGGAGAACCAGATGCAACTCCTGATTCAGCAATATGAGCACTTTCACTGTGAAGAAAGTGAGTCACTCACTGATATTTTCAGTAGGTTTTAGAAACTACTAAATGCTCTAAAATTGCATGGAAGGTTCTATCAAACAAAAGACTCTAACTTCAAGTTCCTTAGATCTCTCCCAAAGGAGTGGAATCCAATGATAGTCTCATTGAGAAATTCACAAGATTACAAGGAGTTCATATTGGAAAGACTGTCTGACATTCTGAAAACTTATGAGCTTGAAATAGAGCAAGATGAAAAGATGGAGAAGGGAAGGAAGAAGGGAGGATCTATTGTACTGGTTTCTGAGTTAGAGAAGGAGAAATAGATGAAGGTAGAAGCTGTTAAATCTGCATCAAACTCAAGGGTTTGTTAGAACAAAGGTAAAGGGCTGGTAGCTGAAAATGAAGAACAATTGAGCCAAGATGACATGGATGATATAGATGAGCATCTAGCATTCTTATCCAGGAGATTTTCCAAGCTCAAATTCAAGAAGAATTTTGGAGCTGCTAAGCCAAATAGAAACATGGTGGATAAATCTAAATTCAAGTGTTTCAAATATGGCTTAGCTGGTCATTTTGCTAGTGAGTGTCGAAAGTATGATTCTAGCAAGAAGAATTTTGAGCCTGTAGATTACAAGCAAAAATATTTTGAGCTGCTCAAACAAAAGGAAAGGGCTTTCATTACATATGAGAATGACTGGGCTGCAGATGGATTGGATGAAGATGAAGAAACCAACTATGTCAATCTAGCCCTAATGGCCAAATCAGATAAAATATAGACAAGTTTATCAAGTAATCAGGTAATCATAACTAACCTAGCACACTTAACTAAATCTGAGTGCAATGATGCCATCAATGACATGTCTACTGAATTGTATCATTTGCGTGTTACTCTTAAATTTCCTACTAAGGAAAATGTCAAGATCAAAGAAAACAATCTATTTTTTAGTGAGAGGAATAATGTGCTAGAGTCTCAATTTATTAAATTTGAAAAATTGAGAATTGAATGCAAGATTGCTTAAGATGACCTAACTAAATCCTTTAAGAAAGAGGAGATTTTAAGAAAGCAACTTGAACGAGAACAGGAACAGGAAGTAATTAAGGCATGGAAATTATCTAGAGATGTCCATGCTCAGATTACTAAAGTTCAAGGTATAGAATCTTTTTGTCTGGAAAAAGAGTAAGGAGAAACTGGATTCTAATCTGAAAGATGGTAACTTGACAGATGTTGAGTCGACGGATGATGAAGAACATCCGTCGAATGAGAAACATGGTCATCCGTCGAGTCAAGCAAAGTCAGTTAGCAAATCTCAGTTAATCAAGCTTAATGATAAGTATGGATCAGTTTCTAAGAACTTTGTTCCAGGAGAATCTAGTCAAGTGAATCAGAACAAAAGATTCAATGTAGGTCATTTGTCTATCAAGCAATTGAATGACAGACTGGAGAAAATTGAAGTGAAGGCAGAGTAAAAAAGGATGTTAGGTCCAAATGTTCATACAGGGGGGTCAATGTATGTTCTTCGTTTTGCTAATTTAATTGCAGCAGAAAATGAACCTCGAAAATAAAATAAACAAACACTAAGAGATTCGCGGAATAATTCTTATTATTAAGAAATTAAACCGTAAAGGTTTCGATCTGGGAATCATCTGATTATTGATTATTGATTTGAAATATTTAATTTAAATGGAAGAATTTCTTTATAATATGATTATGATTGTAACGTAATATAATCCCTCTAAAATTAAATAATATCAAGTAGTAATTGGCCAATGACACAACGGGCTTGTGTCGGTCATAGCCTTCCAACATGATAGAAAGTAGTTCTTATTTTTGAATCATTGTCGTTTCGTGCCACAGTCGAGGGCTTTGATTTCGAAATAAGAAATACTTGTCTATTACATAGAGATGTGTACATTGAATAAGAATCTAAAGGTCGTTACGTGCCACAGCCGTGGGCCTTTGGGGACTGATTCAATTGTACGGAATGTTGGGTTAGACTTGACTTAGAATATTGAGTTTGTCGTGCCACAGCCGTGACTCAATTATTCAAGAGGCTAAAGTTTGATTAGGGAATAACATTAGATGTAATTGACAAGAGTTGTCTGCCTATTGAACATTACATGGCGTTTCGTGCCACAGCCGGGGTTGTGTAATGGAATGTAGGATCCCTATTCCCACTAGCATTATGAATGCTTAATTTTTCACGTAGGGGGTTGAATAAATTAGATAAACTAGTGGGAGCCACTTATGAATAAAGACCCGATTCATATAGTGTTTTTAAAATGAAATCGAATATTTGCTGAGTGTTGTTATGTGTTTATCATTTACAGATTTACTTTGTACGTTATGTCTTCTGCACTATCACTCAGGAGCATACTGGATGCTCACAAATTGACTGGTCCTAATTATGCTGACTGGCTTCGAAACTTGAGAATTGTTCTCAGGATTGAGAAGCTGGAATACGTGATTGACTCACCTAAGCCTACTGAACCTGCTAGTGATGCACATAATGATGAACATGTTGTGTATCGTAAGTGGATAGATGATGCAAATGTTGCTCAATACATCATGCTAGCTTTCATGAACATTGAGCTACAGAAGCAACATGAGCATACGGATGCTCACACTATCCTAATACATCTACAAGAGTTGTATGATGTGGCGGGGAGGACAGCTCGATATGAGATATCGAATGAGTTGTTCGGTTGTAGGATGTCTGAGGGATCATCTGTGAATGACCATGTACTTAAGATGATCAATTTGATTGAACGTCTTGGACAACTTGGTTTTGCCATGGATGGGGAGCTGAGCCAAGACTTGGTCTTGCAATCGCTTCCGAGTTCGTTCTCGCAGTTTGTTGTGAACTTTCACATGAATAAGTTGGATGTCAGCCTGCCTGAACTCCACAACATGTTGAAGACTGCGGAATCGAATTTTCCCCCTAAGAAGAGTTCTGTTCTTCTAATTGGTGAAGGTTCCAATCCTAAGAAAAGGAAGAGGAACTCTTCCAAGAAGAAGAAAGTAGGTGAAGAAAATCCGATTCCACCAAAAGCTGAAGACCCCAAAAGCAAAGTTGTTTGCTTTCACTGTGACAAGGTGGGGCACTGGAAGAGGAACTGCAAGGTTTACCTTGCAGAATTGAAGAAGAGGAAGGGTAGTGAGACTACCACTTCTGATTCAGGTATGTTCATGATAGAATTGAATATGTCATTAAATCAAATTTCTACTTGGGTATTAGATACCGCCTGTGGTTCTCAAATCTGCAATTTATTGCAGGGACCAAGGAGAAGTAGGACTCTTGAGGAAGAGGAGGTGATTCTACTGATGGGAAATGGAGCAAGAGTTGCTGCTGAAGATGTAGAATCATTTCATTTACATATGCCTACGGGCAAGACTATTGTTTTAAATAATTATTATTTTGTTCCCTCGATTGTGAGGAATATTATTCCCATGTTAGACTTGGCTGGATTTTCATTTATTATTGAGAATAATGAACGTTCTATTCTTAGAGATAATATTCTTTATGGACGTGGTACTTTAAATAATGGTCTGTATAAATGTGACATAATTTACTTCAGATTGAACAAACTAATAAAAGAAAAGGGATGATGAAAATCTCACTTTATTGTGGCACTGCAGTCTCCATTTAGTAGACATGGAGAGAGGACTGCAAATTTGCTAGGAATGGTACACACAGATGTATGTGGACCAATGTCTAAGCAAGCCATGGGTGGATTTTCAAACTTCATTACTTTCATAGATGATAGATCTAGATTCGGATATGTGTTTGATGAAACACAAGTCTGAAGCCTTTGAAAAGTTCAAAGAGTATAAGTATGAAGTGGAGAAACAAACCAAACAGAGTATTATAATTCTTCGATTAGATCGAGGTGGTGAATACTTTAATGGAGTGTTTCTAGATTATCTCAAAGTAAATGGTATAGTCTCCCAGTGGACTCCTCCAGATTGGTATCTGAAAGGAGAAATTGAACTTTGTTAGATATAGTTCGGTCCATGATGAGCTATGCAAATCTTCCAGTATTCCTATGGGGTGATGCATTGGAAACCTCAGCATATTTACTGAATAAGGTGCCTTCCAAATCTGTTCCTCAAACTCCGTATGAGATATGGAAAGTAAGGAAACCGAGTCTTAAACACGTTAAGATTTGGGGATGTCCAGCTTATGTCAAGTAAGTTGACCCAGATAAGCTGGAATATCGATCCGTAAAATGTAGTTTTGTGGGATATCCTAAAGAGACTTTAGGGTATTACTTTTACACCGATCATCGGGTGTTTGTCTCCAGACATGCTACCTTCTTGGAAAAGGAGTTTATCCTTGAAGGAAACAGTGGGAGCAAAATTGAATTTGATGAAGTTCAAGAAGCACAAACTACTACGGATCAAGTGGAAACACCTGTTCTGACTGAACAACCTTTTGTGGAACAGCCCATTCATAGATCAGGGAGAGTGTCTCGCCAACCTGAGAGGTATTATGGCCTTGTCATTGAGAATGACAATGAGTTGTCGATCATTGATGATGACGACCCTGTAACCTATAATGAGGCTATGAGTAGTGTTGACTCAGAGAAATGGCATAGTGCCATGAAATCCGGAATGAAATCTATGTATACGGGATACAAAAGAATGATTAGAGCATATGGCCAGGTGGAGACCTTTAAGGCCAGGCTTGTGGCAAAAGAATTCAAACAAAGGCAATGAATTGACTTTGATGAAACCTTTTACCTGTAGCCCTGTTATAATCAGTTCGGATTTTGCTTGCGATTGCTGCTTACTACGACTATGAGATCTGGCATATAGCCAGATGGTTTTCTTTCCAAGGGAAATGAAAGCCAAGTGTTTAAGCTACTAGGAACCATATGTGGTTTAAAGCAGGCTTCTCGAAAGATGGAACATTCGTTTTGATGAGACAATCAAAGAGTTTGATTTTATCAAAAACGAAGATGAACCATGCGTCTACAAAAGGGTTAGTGGGAGCGCGATAACATTTCTTGTATTGTATTGAATTAGAGTTGACACACATAACAACATAGCAGACCCACTCACAAAGCTACTTTATGAAAGTCACTTTGATCATTATAAAGACAAGATGGGTATTAGATACCAGAGTGATTGGCTTTAGTACAAGTGGGAGATTGAAAGGAATATGTCCTAAGTCCAATCATGAATTAGGATTTAGGAATAACTCTTTATGTAATCTGTTTTGATTTCATTGATTTTAATAAAAGACTTGTTTTGTTTTTATTACGGGCTCTATCTATTTAAGTGTTTAAATAAGATATACCATAGTTTAGAGTAAAGCTTTTTATGGATTATGATGAGATCATAATAGTGAGACCTAAAAAGATGATAACTCTAAACTTAAATAGTTCCTGGTCATAGGATTACTAACTGGTAATTAATAATCCGCAAAGATCGGTACATACTATGCTTGCTTCATTATGAAGGATGTCTGTTCTCATAGACATTTGTGTGGTGACACTATAGCTAGTATGTAGGTGCTTATTATGGAATAAGTTCACTGAACATGACTCGCACAGCTGAACAACTGATGGAGTTCACTCACGTGTCAGCAGTTGTTCACATAGTGATAGTTGTACAAGTATCCTTAGACTTGAGGTCATCATAGTCATCTTGTGTACACTGAACTATGCTTCGGTTTAGTTCTTAGTCTCCAGGGACAATTATTAGGGCTCTACTGGGTTTAGGAATTTGTACACGAAGATAGTGTATGATCAATAAAGGATCTACCCCTTCCAGTGAAGGAAGCGAATGTTCAAGGCTGATCCACTTATGCTAGTTCAGGAATCTCTGGCCAGAGTGAATGAATTTAGAAAGGAGTTTCTAATTTGCATAGAACTACGCATAGTAAATGGTAAGCAAATGATTGAATTAGATAGGCTTGACACGAGATCCATGCCTTGTATTTAATCGGGATATTGTAGGGTAGAAGGAGTTTATTGTACGGTAACTATTCACTGAATAGGTTCTTGGTATTCTAAGCAGTGAATTCATATTATCCGGATAGTCGCGATATGCTGAGAAGTATCCCTCACGATGTAGAATAAATGTGATTAATTAATTAATCATATTTAATAAATTAGAGAATTTATATAAATAATGATAAAATAGTTTTATTATTATTTATTTCTACTATCGGCTTAATATTGAACCTACAGGGTCACACCATAAAAAGAGAATGATTTAATGGTGGAGGAATTAATTAATAATGGCTAATAATTATTTATTTGTGAAATAAATAATTAATTGGCAAATTTAATAATTAATTAAATGAGATTTAATTGATTATACATTAATTAAGAAAAGTTCTTAATATTATTAATTAAGGATTTAATTTTTGGAAATTAAATCAAGAGAGAGAATTATTTCTAAAGTGTTTAGAAAAAGGATTAATAATTAAAAGGTGTTTTAATTATTAATGAGAATAATAAATGGGATAATAATAATAATATTTATGGGAAAATTTCAGCTGAAAATTTTGCCTATAAATACACTATTATAGACCCTAATTTTATTCGAACCACAAAAACCCAAAAAAGTTTGGAAAACCCAATTCTCTGCACCTCCTTCCTCCTCCTTAACATCGTTTTCTTGGTGGATACCGGTGGAGTGCTTCATACTTGAGGAGCAACTGCTAAGGATCTCTGATCGTTGTCTCCGAATTATTTTAAAGGTTAGATTCGATCCCTCGAATTTTTATTCATGATCTGTATGCTTTTATTTGGATTTTATATGAGTGTAAAAGTGTTTTGCCATGCCCCCGCTGCGATTAAAATCCAACACCTATAACAGCTTACCAAACTCTAGCTGTACAGGGCAATGAGGAGGCTGAAAGATTGCTGAACTTGGTGCATACTACACAATCTTTACAAAGAGCAAAGGATGCAATCACTGTTATGCCTTCCAACATTGGAAGTGATTTTGAACTGGATGAAACTTCTTTTGGGGATGTTGGTGGGGATGATGAGGAAGATAGCATGGACATAGGGGGAGATGCAGATGTTCCTGCCTGGATGCTAACAAAAGAATGCTCCTACTCATATCTCCAATCAACACTATTCAAGCTCATTAATGACATCGAAGCAACCATTCAGGCATCTTCAAATGCCAGCACAAAAAAGCTACTCATAGCACATCTTGAAGCACTCCAGCTGCATAAAATTCAATCCCTTCAACACAGTCAGAGTGTGGATGCAATCAAGTAAGAAATTTCTGAAGTAAAGCAGGATGTCATAAAAAGGTTGGATGCTAGACTTCCTGCAACCACCATGACTGAAATTGTTCGAAAGCTAAGGAAGGAGGCTGATCTCAATAGGAAAGTTGAGGCCATGGACTCAAGAATATCTGTTGTAGAGAAGTCAATGGCCAAAATACTTAACAATGAAGAAACTCAGACTGCACTACTCCAACAGTTGGTGGCTGCTCAACTCCCTCCCACACAACTTGATGATAAAAAAAAAGGGGGAGAAAGGCTCAAGTGAGGGGGAGAAACAGCTTAATATTCAAGTTAGCAAAGTAATTGTGCCTACAATTGCTTTCTTCAAGCCACCAACTAAAGACAGATTGATCTGATTAATGAAGCAACAGCCACATTGAGATCAGCTGAAAAGAAGCAGTTGAGTCCAGTCAACTGGGAGAAAATCGATGAGGATATTCAAAAGAGGTTTGGTCTAACAAAGAAGCCAGAATAATCAGCCATTCATCACTCTCAAGTCAGGAAAATCTCTGTGAATGATATATGAGCATGAATAATCTGGAAAGAGGACAGCCATCCTGCATCAAATCTCCAAAGGCTGAGCTAATTTTAAAGCCAAAGGTGAACTATCCAAAATCTTCACTAAAGAACCCCTTGGACACAGTGTATGAGACACCAAAGCCTGATAAGAAGAAGCGGTTGACCAGGTCCATAGCATTCTAAAAGGATCCTGCAGATTCAGTTCTAAAAAGAAGAATTGCCAAGATTTTCAGAAATGGTAAGGAAATCTGTGTGGTGGCTGGACACCCTCACTTTGCTGAAGCAAAAAGGGAAGAAAAGGCAAGATTGAAGAAAGAAAATAAGCAAGCTGCTCTAGATGCTAAAAAGCTCAAATAAAAGAATGAGCAAGCTACTATCTTGGCCAAGTTACAAGTTGTGAAACCCACACAACAAATTTCTGCACAACCATCTTAAATTGTTGAATCTCAAGATCAAGTAATGCAAAATGAACCTCCACAGACAAAGAAGCCAAGGTACAAGCAAAGAATCAAGAGAAAATTATATTTCAGTGATGAGGAGATGGAAGGATATTTTCCCAAAGATTCTACTTCTACAACAACTCAAACATCCATGCCCTCTATGGCACATGAAGAATTTAAGATAGATCCATCCAAGAATTTTCATGGTGAACCTATCATTCCAAAGGATGAGCCAATAGACTGGGATAGTCTACCAATTCCTGAACTCAATCTACCTCTCTTCATGAAGCCAAAGAAGACAAAGACTAGAGCAGTCAAGAAAGTGAAGCCCTCAACTCTCAGATCCAAGTCCCTAACCAAAGCTCAAACCAAAGTCAACAAGGGAGACATCATGTACATCTGTGACATCAAGGAATTCTCATATCTAAACCTCTATCTAAATGAACTGGAAGAAGTTAGAGGGATTGATGCTTACAGGAATCTACCTGAAAGGTTAGTATTCAAGTACAAGGGAGGAAAAGAGATACAATGGCCACTTCACATGATCCTTGAAGAAAGTTAATATGTGCTGATAAATGTTTATTCATCCTTCAAGAAGAACTTTGGATTCAATGTGACAGCTAGAAGACTAGTTCTAAAGAAGATTGAAGAACTGAGGAGTATTAGAGCCAATGATGCACTCCCAAAGACTCCAACTATTCCTTACACTGGAAGTAGAGTGCATCTAAGGCCCTACTGGCTGATGGAATTCATGGATGATAAGGGAGTTAGAAGATTCTTCATATTAGAAGACCAGTTGAGCATCTCTAGCAATGAGACTCTTTTGGAAATGCAAGGAATGCTAAATCTCTGATGAACTGGAATTCCACAGAAAGATCCAAAATCAGATAGAAGAAAACAACAGAAAGCTTGGAAAGAGATCCAGATCATCAAGGAAATAGATCAATTTGCTCAGGCTAGAGGAGCACCTTGAAAAAGACTGTGAGCAAATCTTTGTACACTTTGCCTTGTAATTTTTTTTATAATAGCAGCACTGTTTAGTTTTATCTGCTACTTCTTAAATCTGTATTTTTAGAGTATTTTATTATCATCAAGTTTCTCCTAATTTAGGGCTACAATTCTAGTAGACATGAATTGGGGGAGATTGTTGGGAATATGTTGTGAACTTGATGATTTCATTAACAAAACACCTTAGTAGATTCAACTTAGTGAATTATGTAGCACTCGACGGATAAGGAATATAGTCCCGACGGATGACTCAATATAGTCCCGACGGATGATGATTTGATATCCATCGAGTGAGTAGCTTATGTAACAATAAGTCATGTAGCATATTTTTGCAAACACCTTTGTATAGATTCTGTAGTAGCTTATGAATCATGTAGACTGCTAGTAGATGTGCAGAATAGGTTGATTAAATGTAAATAGATGATGTCTTGTAATTCTGCACAAATGAAATAGAGTCAAGTGTTAAATGGCTACCCGACGGATGATCAACAAAGCTACCCGACAGATGATCAACAAGGCTACCCGACGGATAACAAGCATATACCCGACGGATGATCAATTCAAACATCTGTTGACAGTGACAACACAGTCACATGCGTCGAGTTTTTGCAAAAAAGGAATGTGGCAGCCTATTCAACTGGGTTTTTGAGAACAAATAAGAATTGCCATTTCCATGCTATTATGAATATATTCAAAGATGCTAGAATAGAGTAATGAAGCAGCATAGTATTAGACTTGATAGATTTTGTTTTATTATCTTGTCTTAACACTGTATAATCTTGGTGATATATAAACCAAGAGTAGCAAGTAGAACAACAACAAGACTAAGCAAGTATTTTCTCAGAGAAACAATTGTAAGCTGAATCCTTTAGCATTTCTCTGTAAGTTTAGTTGTTCTTATTTGTAAGCAGTTGTGAGTTATTCAAACTTCACAGAGTTCTCTTGATATATATATATGGTGAATACATTCAAATCCACCAGAAAGTGTTAAAGACTTGTATTTTTATTACTTTGTGTTTTGATTCATATTTAACTTGTCATTCCGCACTTTGCAAATCAAAACACTGACATATATATTTTAAGTTAGAACATTTTATAATTCAGAAAAAGTTTCAAGAATTTCATTCAACCCCTTTTTTGTAATTCTTGTTGCATTGTTAGGGACTAACATATATATATATACTAATTACCCAAGTCTTAAAATAATTTTATTCTATATAAATATTGAATTATATAGGTTTAGTCACCTAAAATAAAGAAAAAATTATGTAACTCAATACTTGATTTTATCAAAATATAATAAAAGAAGCTTCTATCTCAATTTTGAAGTCATGTGTTTGTTATAAGTGTAAAGTTAACATATCGAAATGAGTTATTCAATCAAGTCTCAAATCATTATGTTTTATATAAATATTAAAATAAATATAAAATTTAATACAAGACAGGACATCTTGTGTAAATAAATAAGTTATAACTCAATACTTAATGTTATAAAAATTTAACCAAATGTGTCTCTAGCTGTGGTGGTTGATGTATTTAATTTGCAAATAGGTGGCAAAGTTTCGATTCTCATCAACAACAACTATTTTTTGATATTTATTAAAATACACGAGCAAAAGAGTAATTTCGAATAAAATGTTTCCCCAAATGTGTTTAATTTGCAAATAGTTGTCATAGGTTCAATTCCCATCAACAAAACTATTTTTGATATTTATTAAAACATATGGGCAAAAGAATAATTTCGAATAAAATATTTACCCAAAAACTTTATGTTGCAGTATTATAAAGATAATAGATTTAGATTTTTTTTTTTAAAAATATATATATAGTAACTGCGGAATAACTAAGGATATAAATGGAACTTTTCAATTTTTACCATGTAAATGGAAGAAAAAAAACTCAAATATTAATATTTGAGATTAAATGACCCTCAATATTATTTTTAAATTGTTGGCCCTAAATGTCACTTATAAACATGTTTTCGTTTTATGTTTTTTGTTAAAACAAAATCGCAAATTCAATTCACGTTTTCTAACTTTTTCTTTCCTTTTTCTGTTTAACTTATTTCATTACTTTAAGTCATGTTTAAAAACCCTAAACAACACTTGATGTTACGTTTTTAACAAAAAAACATCTTGAAACTATGTTTTCAATTATTTTTAATTAATATTTTTTATTTTTATATCTTTTATTGACTTTCAAAAAATTTAAAATTTAAAATAATTTTTTTAAGATTCAATCGTGGCCAATAATTTAACAATTTTTAGCATTTTAGGGTTCACCAATCACTTTTGGGTTTTAGAAATATTAAAAAATAAATTAATAAAATGTACGCCGATTTATGGTTTAGGGCGTAAACCCTAGAGGCTAAATCCTACTTTAATTTAGGGTTTAGACCTAGAAACCAAACTCTAATTATTCATCGTTTTAATTTTTTAGGGTTCACCAATTTCGAATTTGGGTTTTAAAAATATTAAATTATTTATATATATGAAAAAAGTACGAACAAAATATCTTTTAAAATAAAATTTTGAGTTTGAAAACATAACATTACCGAGTATTTTGGATAAAAAAGTTAAAAAAAAATAGGAAAACGCAGTTCAAGTTTGCATTAACATTGAAAACAATGTCTGGAACTCCGTTTTTGCTATGAATAACATTATTTGAAATTGCGTTTTTCAATTAAAAAAGTGAAAAAAATAACACGCCAAACATAATTGCGTTTTTAATTATTCATAAAAATTGCTACCCTAAAATTTACTCCAAAATATTGAGGATTATTCTCCTCAAATAATGACATTTGGAACCACACTCTGAAAGGAACTTTTCAATTTTTTGTTTTAGCAAACAAAACAAAGCCAATCGAGAAGACACGAATTGTCGAATTGTACAAAAGCGGGTGGAAAATGGGGTTGGGTGAGGGGGAATTGGTTGGAACCCATCAGGCCGAAACCGACATTTATACAAGTCTGATGTGACCAGTTACCATCTTTACTCCTGTCAATCAGCGTAGATATCTTATTTTAAATTTTAAACTTCAATTTGAAAATATATAATTTAATGAGAATATTATCAAATATATTAGTTTTCTTAAATTATTTGCATTTTCACTATTTTTTGAATTTTTTTATAAAAATATAATATAACCAAAAGCAACCAATATTTAACGAGTTTGATTTTTTTTTTGTTTTTAAAATTACATGAATTTGCAGAAACTCGTCAAATATTGCATTCAGTTGAATTGAATTGCAAAAAATCGAATTTTATAAAATAAATTTGAAAAATCATATTTTTACAAATAAAAGTTTTTTTGTAATTTTTTTAAAAAGTTACAATATTTTTGTAAAAATATTTTTGGACTCGGGTATTTTTCAAAAATGCCCTTTTTAATTATATAAATATTTCATCAAAAATTAAAATATTTCATAATTTATGAGAGCATTTTTAGTTTTCAATTTTATACAGTCAACTAACTATTACTAATTAATACTTATTTAAAATATCAAAATAAAAATAATAATTCTTTATCAGTCCAACTTGTTAAAATAATAATATATAAAAATAATATCCATTAAAGTAATTAGTCATTTAAGGTTTATTCATTTTATTTAAAATAATGTTCAATAAATTTATGCATATTATTAATATATTTTATGTACTTTTACAAAATTGTAAATATCATCTATAACTAAAAATACATGGAATATGATAAATTATATATTTTATTAAATATTTATATTTCATAACCTTTTTGTTAAAATATAATACTTTACATCTGAAGTGGCATTATTTTACCTAGTTTAAATCCCGTGTGATGCACGGGTTCTCGTTATTATTTAAATTTTTATTTATCCAGTTATATTATAATTTTAAAATATTTATATAAATATATAATAATTATAAATTTATAATAAAAAAATAATAAGATAACACATGGTCATATTTTAGTAGAATAAGTAAAATATGTCATGTTTTTTTAAGAATTTAGTAATTTAGCGGATATATACCGCTATTTAATTATTTTTTAATATGAGGATAAATTGTGGTCGTAATTTAGTACTACAAGTAAGTTTAATAATTTAGTAATTTAGCGGATATAAAATACTATTTATTTACGTTTTGAATAACCAAAATTAGGGAATAACCGTTGAATCAAATTATAACTCATTCCGGTTATTATAGTATAGTATAAACTAGTGGAACTAATATCACACTTTTTATATATTTACACTTTACATTTGTACTATATTGTTGAAAATAAGCATTAGGTTCAAATAAAATTAAAAAGGGGTGAATGAAATTTAGTTTGTTTTTCGAATTTCGTACAACAGAATATAAAATTTGATCGAAATAATGAAAGCTAACAGTCAGAATTAAGATTCGGGAATTAAATGTTATACTAGGGGCAAATCCAATAGTGATCCAAATATCCAAATTTGGGGCAGATTATCTTAAATTCCATTCCAACAGTGATTTTGGATCACTACTGTTCACTGATCCAAATTTGGATCACTTGATTTAATATAAAATAATGGTTTTGTTATTTGTAGTTTATGAGATTTTAAATTGATTTTTGATTATTTAATTATATAATTAATAACATAATATAATTAATAGTCAACAAAATTTATTTTTAAAATAAAACTTAAAATAATGAGATAACATAATTTTACTAAAATTTATTAATAAAAAATAAAGAAGCACATATTGCACTTAGAGATGTATTAATTGAGCATTTGTGGGAAGAATATACTAATTCGGAAAATTAGTGTGTATCAATGATATTTTGTATGTTAATTATTGCAATAAATGTATTTTTCGTGAATTAAGTGCAAAATTTTGATATTTTTATGTGTATTATTTTTTTTGATTTAATTAATTTATGAAATGTTATATAAATTGTTAATAATGATTAAATGATAAATTTAAGATATAAAATTACTCAATATGATATTTATATATTATTATATGTAAAAAATAATTTGGATCAAATATTTTGATCACACTGTTGGAGTTGGTCAGAAATTTGGATGGATTGGTTGGTGATCCAAATTTGGATTTTTGGATCACAACTGTTAGAGATGGCCTAAGAAACAAAACTGCAAAAGGTGTTTATAATCAAACAATTATTCCATCCAATTAAATGTAAAAGTATTGCAATAACTATAAATGTTTAAACCTCTCTTTTATCAAAAGAAAAAATCAATAATTGAACAATAATTTATCCCTTAAGAGAAGAGCTATAAAAGGAGTATAAGACTTTAATATATGTTGAAATTTTGACGGCACTTCTTTTTTTAATTTTCTTAAGGAAATCAAAAGTATCTTAGAGAAAATAAATTGCAGAGTTACGCTGTTGTATGCTTACTGTTGAATGTTTGAGAAGTGATGTGTGTATATATAATATATATACTTACATATATATATATGTATGAGAGCTGTTCCCCAATCATCGTTGGATGGGATACAGCTGCCGCAATGTTTCATTGCGGTAGTACTCAAGTGATGTCCCGTAATTTTAGGAATTAATATTATTAATATCTTGATGATTTTATGTGATTGTTTAAAATTGGGAGAGAATAAAGTTGTGTATATTTTATTCATCTCTTATGAATTCGTATTTTTAAATGATTAATGTGTTAATTGATAATTGTGGTATCGATCCCTGTCATTATTGTGAGAGTATTTAATTACTTATACTATTTAAAAAAAATATATTCGGTTTTATCTAGATTCTTCCTCGTAGCGGGTGATTTGTAAAAATATTCAAAAATAATATATAATGACTATTTTGGTACATATTAAGTGAAGAATATTATATGAGTTATTTTAATTTTATGATATTTATGTGAATTAGTGAGTAATTATTTAAAAATAAATTATTCGGGTTTGGTGAGTCGGTATAAGGTTTGAAGTGTGATCAGTGATTATACAAAAGGAATTGTAAATAAAGGATTAAATATAAAATTGGTGAGTATGAGATTTTATTATTTGAGAGATGTGATTATGTGTTATTTGATTCATAAATGAGTGACTTTGTGGTCAAAATATTTTTTTTATATATATTTTAATGATTTATTGTGTGAAAAATGGAGTTTAATGGATTTTTAAATATTTTTATTAAAACATCGGTATATAATTGAATCATGAAACTTATTTTATTACCTCTAAAATATCTTTAAAGACATTTTAAAAATGATAGTTGGATTTATTTTGAGGTGAGAGTATTTTAAAATGATTTAATGAGCCTTATTTCTATTTTTGTGCATTATCTTTTAAAATTCGTATAAAATGAACCGTACGCTCAAAATTTATTTTAAAAATATGGGAAGAAAGTTAATTTTATATTCTATATTTTAAAAATAAAATTTGAACAATTATTAAATATTTCGGAGCAGGTTTATATTTTTCAAGTTCGTTTTCAGGATTTTCAGCATTTAAATTATATAAGTAAAAATTCAGTTTTTAATTGCCAAAGGACAAAAATGCCCCTGTGCTTTATAATCAAAACCAGCAGGCCCTGCTCTTTTTGATTTTCACGATCAATATCTTGGATCCTCCTTGTCTCTCTCGGGTTCTCTCTCTTCTCTCTCTTGTGCTAGAACACAATCACCATCGAATCTTGCTCCTTTCTTCGATTTTAGGATCGGGCATTAAGGGCGTGAGACCAAGCAAAAGAAAAGAAAAAGGGAGAGTTGCATAGTGGTTCAGTAGTTACGGATGGTTCGAGACGAACAAAACCAGACGTTGGGGATCAAATGACTGAAGTTGGATAAGATTTCGTATCAGACCGCAGTAACCGCATTAGCGACATATTAAAGAATTAAGACTAGGAAATGGTGACGTCTTGAGAAAGCATCATGAGATATTTGTGTTATTGTGAGTGTGTATGATTGCTAAGGACCAAAGGCAAGTATTCTTATCATCATTTATTGTTCAAGTGATATTTATTTTGAATCCTATTATGCAAATTTTGTTTTCCCTATTCTCAGTTCAGAATAGATAAATGTTTTACATATTCCTGAATTAAATGATTCTGTTTATGCAAGTACCCTCTGCTATTCTATGTTCAGAATAGTTAAATGTTTTACTTATCAAATTACTGGATTTATAAATATTTTAAATTTTGAGAAAGATGATTTTGTTGCGAGAATTTCTGCCCAAGTGAATGGGAAAATAAAAATTATTTAGGATGTCGATTGATTCGGCTTCTTTTTCAATAAAAAGGTTTTTAAGATTGGAATGGTTACTGGTTACTGGTTACAACATAGGTGATCGAGATATCGATCCCGCTATAATATCTTTCAAGGCGAGTATATGCCTTTTCTGGAGCCCTATAGGTACCGTATGGCTGCGGGATACGTGTAGTACCTATATTTACGGTATGGCTGCGGGATTCCGGTGTTGTTTCGTGACTGATCATCAGGAACAACATGAAATATAATTGGTTCCAATCTAAACTTTTGTTTCTAAATTGTTTTTGATATTCATAGAATAAATGATTTATCAACTGTTTCTGTTTTGGACTAATGGTGAGAAGCAATTTTGATTCATACTGATACTTATTTTGTTATTAAATATCAAAGGTGGTATTAGTATAGATGATTGATGTTGACTTCAGTATGGGATGTTGTGAGCATCAAAGTTCGTATTAATATCTAATTTGATATGACAACAAAATGAGTATTAATTTCCAATGTTCGGTTTTGAATGAAGTTTATGATTCATTCCATAATCATTGTTTCATGTTATTGTGGTTTACGATATTTTCGTAAAAACTGTTTTACAAGTTTTATTCTCGTCAAGATTCAAAGTATTGTTGAAGTATTTCGCTCAAAAATATCAAAATGGTTTTGAATACAATTAAGGAATCAATTATGGGGTTCCTCAAATAAAATTTTATGATTCAGCGATTATGATTTTAAATGTTCTGCGCTATTGCAGACGTAGGTTTTATATCAAAACAACCCTATATATATTACAATGATCTTGCTGAGCATTTTTTCCACTCATACTTGCCTGTTTTTAAATTTAACCTCCAGTGAGGATTAACTTGCGCTAATTGGCCGCATAATTCTAGGAAGCAAAGAAGAAGCTTTTGGAAGGTGGTTGGTCCAGGGTTTGCGCACTAGTATAAGTTTTATTGTGTAAAGTTGTTTATATTATATTATATTATATTTGTGATATTTTATAGTTGGGCCTAGTATACTTCTTTTCGAAGTTATACTAGCGGGTTAGTTTTGAATTGGAATTTGTTGAAAAGAGTTTTAAAAGAAAGTGAAAATTTTATTTATGAAATTTGGATATCTTGTTTCTAGAACTGTAACCTTAAAAGATCTTGGAGTATTTTGGGGTCATAAATAATAAATATCTTCCGCTGGCATTTATTTATTGATTTAACAAGTTAATTTGGATTGAAGTTTTATAGTGACGACCAAATCCTCTGACCCCGGATTTGGGGGCATTACAACTCACCTGCCGCAATAAAATATTGCCGATGCCTGCAATGAAACATTGCAGATGGTGTATATCAAACAAGTTGGTTGGGGATATTTTGCCAATATGTATATATATCTTAATTTGATTGAATATATAGACTTGTAGGAGATGTAATAGCTTGGAGAGAGGGAGGGACTATGTGACTTATTATTGTTCACGTAAATTGATATAGCAACTTGCAAATATACTTGAAATTGCGCCTTAGAGCCATTTCTTCATACAGGTGGCGCCTAAAGGAGCATTTGGATTTATAAATCTTCAAGTAAGAAATTAATGTGGCATATAATGCATAAAATAAAGAGGAGGTGACGCGTACTAGCATTTGTTGAACTTTAACTTTTTTCAACCTCATTTAGTTGTGCCTATTATTATCTTCAAGGCAAAGTGGTGCCTCCTTTGTGCAAGAAGACATTCCTTTGGCGCCTACAAAGGGTTGTATGGCGCCTATAGTATGCAGAGGAAGGTTCTTAATTAGCTTTTGAACTCCTTGATACAAGGTGGAGTCTAAAGTGACCAGCATGTCACTTTGACTTAGATTCTAGAGCAACAACTAGTAAGTGTAAGTGTGTTAGGTAATGAATACAACACAGAGGGGGAATATGTTTTGAATTATTTTTAAATTTTTTGAATTATTATGGATGTGGTGAACAAATTAGTCTAATTTGTAGAGATAAGTGTTTTAACAGAAATAATAAAAGCATGCACAATAACACACTATCTTCAAAACTCACTTAATTTATATTAAAATCACGTATGTTTTACTACAAATTTATGAGTTCTTTGTTGATAAAGGACTCAGCTTTTTTCTTGAGAGAGTTACAAGATTTTCTAGATCTATTTGTTACAACTAAAACAAAGCATCCAGTGTTTACTTTATAAAACAGTAAATACTTGTTTTACACATCATGTAATAGCATGTACTAAACCCTACTTTTAATTAACTAAAATTTTCTATATCTGGCTTAGTGTATCTTTGCAAATCGTGCATGTCTATGACTTTACTTTGTCAGTTAATCTTGACCTTTGATCTTGTACTCTTCAAGCTGCCTTTGTAGACTTTTCAAATCAGTGATTGATTTATTTGTTGATTGATAATCTTGGATATATAACTGGTCTGCATTTTGTACTTTGAGTTTTATATCGAGAACTCCAGTTTTTTATATAGAGAACTCGAAATCTCGATAAGTATAATGACTTATCGAGATCTCTTAGTTCTCGACAAGTGTCTTGACTTGTCGAGGTATCTGAGTTCTCGAATATGAGCTTGACTTGTCGAGGTCTCTAAGTTCTCGAGTATGAATTTGACTTGTCGAGATCTCCAAATCTCTGCATGTAGAATTGACTTGTCGATATCTCCAATCTTCATATCTTTACTTTGGCTTGTCGATATCTCTGAATTCTCGAATGCATGAATGACTTGTCAATATCTCCAATATTCATATTCTCATTTGGCTTGTCGATATCTCTGAGACTTCTCGATAAGTTATTCTTGACTTCTCAATAAGTCATTCTGGAGTTCTTGAATGACTTATCTATATCACTTGATCTGTGACTTGTAGATTTCTTGACTTAGAATATTTTTCCCAAAACAGATTTATTCAACTCCAAGCTTCTTCACAATGTCTCTGAGGCATGATCTTCATGATCTTCTTCCAGAGTTTATTCTTAGGCTTAAGACTGTTTACAAAAAAAATACTCCAGCCTAATCTATTGACACCTTTACAGACTCAAGTAACACAATACACAATACAAACTTAGATTATCATAAAACTTACTTAAGGCTGTCAATTTGACTTAGTCTTGTTATAGTACAGGCATGTCTTGCACAACAATCTCCCCCAATTTGTGAGAAGATTTCTTGTCACAAATTCATGCCTGTTAACAAGACTAACCCCAAGCTACAATGAACAATAAAACATTACATACAAAATTGACAGAAATACAATATTTATACATTAGGTGATATTTTGAGTTTGACAGATACATTCATCAGACAAATGTCTCATCTCCTGTTTCTTCTCTAATAAGGTCCTTCAACTTTACAAGTATTTCCAATTCTTCTATGATTGGTGTCCCTCTTAGAGTTTCTACAAGTTTGAGTTTGTCATGTAATGGATAACCACTCAATAAATTAATCCTAAATTTTGAGAATCTGCCAGCTTTGATATTTAGAAATTGTCCATCCTTGGTAATTCTGCTTATCCCCTTTGCCTTGAGATCTTCAGATTTTTGTATATACATGTCTATCTCCTCAATATACTTTCTTTTCCTCTCCTCAGTTTTAGCCTTATTTCTTGCTCTTCTTTCTTCCCTTTCTACCAACCATTCAGCCAAAACAGATTTCCATGCCTTAGTTGTAGTATGTTAGGAATATGTTGTGAACTTGATGATAAGATAAACAAAATACCTTAGTAGATTTAACTTAGTGAAATTGTAGCTCTCAATGGATGTTTTATTATAGTCCCGATGAATGATCTTTATAGTCCCGACGGATGATAACTGAACATCCATCGAGAGTGTAGCTTATGTAACAATAAGTATTATAACACATATCTGCAAACAACAAGGTATTAGTTGAGTAGATTCCGTAGGACTCTATAAGTCATGTTGACTACTAGTTTGATATATAGGGTGACTAATTGTAAATATAAGATGTCTTGTAATTATGTATAAATGAAATGGAGTCAAGTGACAGAAAAGGCTCCCGACGGATGGTCTACAAAGACTCCCGATGCATGATCAACAAAGGCTCCTGATGGATGGCCAACAAAGTCCCGACGAATGATTTAATTTAAAATAGCAGTTGATAGTGACAACACAGTCACATGCATCGGGTTTTGCAAATGGAATGTGGCAGTCTAATTGCAGGTGTTAGAGAACAAAGAAGCATTACCATTTTCATGTAAATGTGAAGACATTCAAAGATGCAGAATAGAGTAATGTAGCAACATGATATTAGACTAGATTCATTTTATTTTATTGTCTTGTCTTATTATCATGTAACTTGGTGGTATATAAACCAAGAGTAGCAAGTAGAACAATGTAACTAAGAAAGCTTATTTTTCAAGAGAAATAGATAAGGTTGTATCTGATAAGAATTTCTCTGTAAGTTTGTTTGTTCACTTGTATGTAGCTGTATGCTATTCAAAGCTGATTGCCAAGGATCAAGTCAAAAAATGTAGATCTGGTTTGTAGGTGAGTATTGTCTTCCTGTTCTTCTTAATTGTGTCAGTTCCCTGACATCTTGTTTCCAGAGCATCCCATATCTCCTTAGCAGTCTTGCAGTTGATTACCCTGTTTGACATTACATTATCAATGGCACTATGCAGTAAGTGTCGTACCTTAGCATCCTTAGCAATTGATGCTATGTCCTCAGCAGTATAATCACTCTTCTCCTTTGGTACGGTCATTGCTGCTTCACCTGCAACTGCAACAGCGAGTTTGGTTGGTTTGTGAGGACCTTCCTTGATTCTATCAAGGTATTCTGGATCTGTTGCTTCCAGGAACATGGTCATCCTTACCTTCCATATGGGATATTCAGATGGTCTCAGTATGGGGACTCTGATGGTCTCATACCGACTCTGAATTTGTGTCTTCGGTGGTTCCTCAGTTTTAGTAGGCTTAGTTGGAGTTTCTGTGTCCGACATGATTGTGTTTGGATCTTTAACTGTATGTATGTTAACAGATAGGCTCTGATACCAATTGTTAGGTCACACACACACACTGTAGAGGGGGTGAATACAGTGTATAGTACACTCAAATCGAACTTAAAGAATTTAAGTAACAGAAAACAAACTTTATTGAAACAATAAACTCTGTTACAATATGGAACTGTTACCTCTCAGTGATGAACAAATATCACGAGAGCTGCTAGGGTTATATAGAATAATAACTTCGATAATGATAACACTTATAGTGTAAACCCTATGCCTGTGTTTATATACTACACAGTTACAAGATAATCGCTAATTGATATGGAATATAATTCTGCTTCCTAAAATATATCAATCAGATATCTTCTATTCCAAGTATTCCATTCTTCACGGAATTCCTTCTTCATGCATATCTCTTCTTATGTTTATCTCGATCTTCTTTCCTTTAATCAGCTACTGTCCTTATTTGATTGTCCTTCAGCACTTAAGTTCTGATATCTATCTTCTGATGATTATCTCCTGATAATACAAGTACTGATATCCTTAAGTCCTGACTTCCAGTATAAGTACTGATCAACAGTTAAGTACTGATCTATCCTGTTCACACAAGATCTGAAAGCTAAACATAAAACATATTAGCCATGACATTATCAAATATATCTAACATTATATATTTTCTTATTAATGTCGTGTAATTTATATAGACTGAATGAATACAAGCAGGGTAGAGTCAATATACGTTTAAATGAAAAGGATTTAAAGTTAATTCATAGAATTTTTTCAGTATGTTCATAAAAATTAAACTAAAAAGTAACATATATGTTTAATGCAGAGTCGAATAAATTTTTTGAGTTTTGATAAAATAAGTCATGAGTAATAAGATATTTTATTAATAAAGTTAATAATAATTTATAACTACCTTACCTAATTTAAAAGAATTAGTAATGTACAACTAAAGTCGTCAAGACCTGCAATCATATATTCAACAAAGTAGAATTTATACTACCATTAATATAAGTTAATTTTTGATGAAACATGTTATTTTTTTAGATTTAACGTCTAGGTTGATGTTATATCATTGCTAATGTATTAATCATTAACTAAATTTGACACGACCCAGTTTTAAATCTATTGTACAAAGTTAATTTATAAGATGACAGATTATTTTCAATGTCATAATTTATCCATTCAAAATTGGCGTAATTCACCTAGTTTTCTACGCATTGAAAAAAACTAAGATTTAACTGATCATTCTCATTTTCACAACATAAAATACTTTTATAATTCTCTTCAAGTGTATTAACATTAACACCGAATCTTTTAAAATTAGTAAGGATAAAGTCATATGTTCGTGTGTGTATATATGTAAATTATCGTTTGTTATATTTTTGAGTAGATTATGTTAGCCTCATTTATTTATATTATAGATATCTTAGTTATTTATATGTCTAATCATGGCCAATAAATTATTCAAATAACATGCATTTATAATTATTCAAAAAATATAATTATCTAATAAGTAAATTATAATTATTTATATATTGTAATCGTAGTAGCATTGATAATAAATCTATATCTATTTTTACTCAACAGAGTATCAGTCATTGATGCTAAAAATAATTCATATATCATAAAGACTAACTACTGATATTCACATTCTTTTTTTTTGAAGAATTCGAAGAGAAATTTGTACTGATATCATTATTGAAATTATTTTCAAGTTTCTTTCGTATATGATTCTAATATTTTTTATAATAACTTGATACCATTGTATATTATTTTTCTAAAATTAAACATTTTTCAATTTGTTATTTTTTAAAATATTAGTTGAACTCGTGGCAATAAAGAAAAAAAGTATTAGTTGAAGTTGTTAATCCTTTTAAATTATCGACTAATATTTTTTTTTCTTTGATAGCATAAAATGGATTAAATCAAACGGTACAATACCTTATAGTTTTAACCTTTTTTTCTAAATAATTAAAAAATTAAAGTAATTCCAAATAGTTGTACGATGTTTTCCAGTATTAAATATTATTTTCGTAAAATTATTATTGCTCGACTTAATTTTTTTTCGAAAGATTGGATTTTATAATTTTTAAAATTTCTTATATAAATATATGTGAGTTAAGTTCTATTGAACCCTTATTTTTGTTGAGTACGGGAGTCCATATATGTTCTGCAATTAAATAGTACATAAAATATTATAAAACACATTATAATGTGAATCATGTTCTACAAACATTACTATTTTAATAAAAATATTGCAAATCTAATATATTTGACAAGTTGAATATTGCAGAACATATGATTATGTAGAACATGATTAGTTTGTAGAACATACATTTTCACGTTGTAGAACACGTACATGTTCAACTTGTTTAACATTAATGATACAACACGTTCAACTTGTTTAACATTAATGATACAACACCATAATACATGTTCATATCCTTGAGTTTATTATTTTAGTTTTGAAATTAATAAAAAAAATTAAACATGAACTATTAGATTGGATTGTAATATTAAGTTAATATATTAAGTTAAAAAGAAAAAGAGACTCCATGGATAAGATTACTTATAATAACCATACCAAATTTAACAATTTAAAATTTAAGATCTCTTTTACAAATATCTGAATATAAATGTATTTTTAATTAAATAATACAATAAACAATCTATATTTATGATGAAGAAACATCAAATATCTTATCACTTTTCAAATAACATATTAATGGAAAATCTAATTTTTACTATTTAGTATGTAATTTAATTTTTTTAAAGATAATGAAAAAAGTAGGACTTTGGTATCAACTTTTTATAAATTCACCATCGTTGAATAATTTCATAAACATAATTATTTTTTTATGTAAAACTTTAAAAAATAAATCAATTTAGTATACGTTGTAATTTTAACGGATCTTGTGACATCTAATGTCAAATTTTAAATATATTTAAATATTGGGTGAAGTCCTAAAAATAATAATGTGTAACCGGTCAGGTAGTAATTTTGAAACATAATATCAATTGAATTAATCATATAAAGAACTCAAAAAAATAATTTTTATTAATTTGAGACTTTATAAAATAATTTAAATTTACTAAACCTATACAGTAGCGATGTATTTTCGACCGGCCGGGTCATGTAGTCAAATTTTGAGTATTTTTTTAAAATTGGTAAAGTAATTTTGATACATATTATCAATTGACTTGATTCGATAAAAATCTCAAAAATATTAATTTCTATTGACATAAGATATTAAAAAAAATTCCCTTATTGGTAAGATTTTCTCGTCCGACTCGTAATTAAATTTAAATCTAGATAGTGAAATTATATTTTTGACATGTTCATGTAATTATAATGGGTGAAGTTCTGATTTTGAATTTGAAATAAACCGAAATACACTGATTATTTATGACCCTAAATTATGTGAATATGTGATATACATATATATTCTTTATATATAAGTGTATCTATTTTCAAAATTTAAAAAAAATAATTATATGTACAATTTATCTATTTTATTAAAAAATTTACATTAAAAATGTCTGAAGCATACTTTTTAAACTAAAAATTATTTAATAAGTAAGGTAATGATCCGTTTATATATTATGCTTAACTTATATCTTAAATTCAATTCTTTAAAAATAACTCTAAAAATATTCCAATAATTATGTTTTTAAACAAAACCAATAATTATGTTTAAAGTTAAATAAATTATCATTATTTACGACACTCACATATTATGTGTATGATTAAAAACATAAATAACAATGTGGTATAGTGATAAGAAGATGTGCATGTGACTTGAAAGACTCAGGTTTGATTCCCACAAACAACAATTTTTTTATCAATACTAAGTAGAAGGGCAAAATCGTCATTTCACTGAGATTAAAAAGTCTCACTAATTTATAGCCATGTTGGGCTATTATATATAGAAGAGATATACATCATAGGTATTGATCTGAGAACTTGCAGTTAGTTCAAAAAGTATAGAAGTAAAACTCTTTTTTCATAAATATCGAATCAGGTCACAACAAGTACTGAAAAAATTAATTTGACGAGTCCATGTAGCGATATCATAGCAATCGGCTTTCCGGCCATCCCCTCTGCAATATTGATAATACAAAATATGGTGGGATGGGTGGTGTTATGGATTAAAAACTAAGGTATATAACTGTTATATTTATTACTAAGGAACGTGAGTTTCGAGGCTCGATTTGACTGCTCTTGTGCTTCGTGACTCAATCTGCCTTAAAAAGATGCCTACGTACCTTGCTGATTGCCAAGGATCAAGTTAAAAAATGTAGTTCTGATTTATGGGGTGAGACCCCTTATATAAATGTTGGGAGTCCTTAAATTGGACTTGGGTTAGGAGAATTAGAATGGACGTTGGAGTCCTAGAAAGTAGGAAGCTGATTCCTTATCTCATGAGGTTCCTTGGAGGCCAATCCACAAGGATTTATATCCCCACTAGGACTTATCTTAATAGCTGTTTTCTCCCTTATTAATTAATTATAAAATTAATTAATATTCAGGGTTTTGGGCCTTCTTTGTTCCATCAGGCCTGATCTGGTCCATCAGGCCTGATCAATGTTTTAACCTTTTTGGTCTGAATGTCATACATCTTCTTATTGGTCCTTGTAGCCCAAATCATGTGTAATTAATGCAACATTAACTACGTAATCAGGATTTATATATTCCCTATCATTTGCCCCCCAACTTTTGGGAAACAGTGACTAGGTTTCACAGAAATTAAGTTCATTCGTTCTCTTACATGGTATCGTTTTGCGTAATGTGTGGAGTGACCTACACATTTATAGCGATTTACTTTAATCCCTATTATTTAGGAATTTATCTTAATTTCCAAGAATTTTCCCTGAATTTTCTGAATTTTTCCCTTAATTCTGGGATTTATCCTTAACTTTCTGGATTTTTCCCTCAATTCTGGGATTTATCCTTAATTTTTAGGATTTTTTCCCTGAATTCTGGGATTTTCCTTAATTTTCAGGAATTTTTCCCTTAATTCTGGGATTTTTCCTTAATTTTCTGGATTTTTACCTAATTTATGGGATTTATCCTTAATTTTTTGGATTTTCCCTTATTTTTGGGATTTATCCTTAATTTTCTGGATTTATTCCTTATTTTCTGAAAATATTTACATTTTCAGGAAATATTTTAAGGAATTTCCTTTAATTATTATTTTTTTCCAAAATTTTTCTTCCCCTTTATTTTTTCTTTTTTTTTATACCTGGTTCGACCAGGAATCCTGTTTGACCAAGAATCCTGGTCGACCTCAAGAACTTTAACCAGCATTTCTACATAATTTCTGGTCGAATAGGGTCAAGTTCTGGTCGAATTATCCCTCTCTTTCAGCCCTGGTCGCAGTCATTTCGACCAAAATTATTCGACCAAGAACATAGTACTAGTTCTGGTCGAATTAGGTCAAAAAACTTTTTGTCCCTATTTCCCTGGGCTTTTTATCTTGGGCCATCCTTTTTGGGCCTATTTCAACAGGCCCCCTTTTTTTCTAGGCTTTGTTTTTGGGCCGACCTTAACTTCAATTACCTGGGCCTTTTTCTGGGCTTGTAATTTAAATATGAATTGGGCTTATCCTTTGGGCTTTAACTTGGGCCTATTGTTTCAACTGGGCTTTTCTTCCTTTTTCATTTTCTTTAAAAATTTAAGTTTGGGCCCTGAGTTGGGCTTGCTTTATCCCTAGGCCCAATAAGATTTGGGCTGGGCCTCCATTTACATCCCAAAATCCAGATTTTTCTGGATTTTTCCAGAATGTTCTCAAATATATATGTTTAATCAAAATTCTTCCAACATTTTCTAGAACCTTCCTGATTTTTCCATTATTTGGGCCCAAATGGGCTTTTTCAGGCCCAACTTTGCCCTACTAGGGGCTATATAAGAGTGAGGTGTGGGGGGTGTGATTTCATACTTCTCATTTTCACTCTCCACAACTTCTTACTCTCCTCTCAACACTCTCCAGCCTTCAAAACTCTTCCCTCTATAGGGACTTTCCGACCTTCTTCCAAGCTTCCAAGCCTTCCTCATTTTCCATTAATGGCAGACAAAGGTGCTGAGAGAGCAGCCAAGATTGTCTCAGCTTCAAAACGAGGTAAGGGTGTCGAGATCCGCTTTTCTTACATGTCTTGGATTGATATGATTAATACTAGGGGGACGAATATCCCTCCACTGCTCATCTCGACTCTTTTAATCATTGTAACACTTGGCACAATATAGATTATGATAAGTTAAATGCGCGTTATAGCGTTCGTCCTCCCCTTAGGCTAGTTCCAGTTTCTGGTGGCGACCGTACTTGTCACTGGAAACCCGATACTCTTTTCATTTACACAGATGCCCTTGATGCTGGGCTTAGGTTTCCTTTTCATCCCTTCATTCCTCACTTTCTAGCTGATTTACAAATAAACCCATGTCAGCTTCCTCCAAACGCTTGGAGGAACATTTTATGTTTCATGGTTTGTTGTCTTAGGGGAGGTTTTCCCTTATCTGTAGCTGTCTTTAGGAAGGTTTTTCAATGTTACAACAGTTCTTCTGGTAATTGTGGTTGGGTCTATGTTAAACAAAGGCCCAAGTGTAAGCACATTTTTAACAGCACCTCCATTCCCGACAATAACCAAAATTGGAAGAATAGTTTCGTCGGGTTAAGGTGGGAGAATGGTGACTGGGGCACCCTCTTCAGATCTTCCTTTGGGAAGGTTAGTGATGGTAGCCTCCAATCCATTCACCTAACCCCCGAGAAAACTATCATTTATGATGAGCTTACTCGGGATGACGGTGCCACTACCAGCTGGACTCTTTTAGAGGAGTTCTCCCTCATCCACGTAGGGCTATCCTCTGTTTCTCAACAGGGTATTTTTCTTCCCTTCTCATTTTTATTTCGTTTCATGCATTATTAACACCACTTATTTTGTTTTTTTCTCTTATTTTGCAACTGCTAAGGAGATCAACGAGGATAATGTGCCTCTCGTTGAGGAGACTGCCAGGATGAAGAAGGCTCGTCTTGCGGGCGTGGATACTCGAGGAAAGGCTACGGAGCCTAGCTTCCTACGGAAGCATAAGGAGCCCATGGTGGAGGTTCCGGCTGAGGGAGCTGAGGGCCATAGTGCCCCTATCACTACTGTTGTTCCTGTCTTTGCTGCTACGGGCGCCTTTCAGCCTCTCTGGGGATTCCGCCGAGGGGATACCATGGTTGGATCCACGAAGCACGTCTGGGATTGGTCTTACCATGACGTAATTCCCAAGGACTTTACCGATATGGTGGTTACTCCTGACTTGGAGATGATAAAGCTCATGGAAGCTCAATTCTTAGCCTCGGTATGATTATTTCTTGAAAATTTTCTTTCTTACTTGTAGCATTCACTTGCCTTACACTTTTGTTTATTGTCTCGTTTCAGTCTAACGCCTATTTCCAAGGCGCTGTAAGGCAAGCTAAATCATGAAAGAGGGCCTCTGACAAAGCTGATAATGCTCTCAGGAGGTAGCAGAAGAAGTATGCTGTAACACCCCCAGATCCGGGGTCGGGGATCCGGGTCGTCACGGTCTTTCTTTCCACAATATCACTTCACTTAATTAATAATAAATAACCTTATGCTGTGACCCCACACTAACACACACCACAACCCGTTATAGTCTCAGAGATGAAATTTAAATAAGTACAAGTCTTTGAATCCACAATTTAAAAGTTATTACAACCCAAAATGATTACTTGATAAATTTACAGTTAATTGCCATTATCTGCCACAAGTTATAATTATACATAATTGATTCTCAAAAGTAGATGGTCTGATCTACAATAGATCTACCTCTGCAGCTATAACAGCTACAACATCAACGGGAAGACACAGGACGCTTCCCACGCGCTTGCGCTGGGTCTGCTGGAGTCTGGCCATCTTTCCTAACTGTTGTTGTGTGATGAAGAAATAAAGCAAGGGTGAGCAGCAAGCCCACCAAAATAATATGTATAATGATTTACAATATATGAGCCTACTCATAATACTCATGAAAGTCTTGGTCAAAAGAAATGAACCAAGTTTGATATCTTAATGCGATGAAGTCGCAAAATATTCAGTATATATATACATATATACTTTTCAAAATATTGGAAGTCCTCTTCCATGCATAATATACACAACGTTTCAGTTTATAACTGTATAAAAATATCGTTGCAAGGTGATCTAATATATCTAACCTTGTCTCAACGTTTTTCTGAAAATCTTTGTCATACATAAGACAATTATTAATTAGATATAAGTTTAAAAGATGAGGTTACAAAATACCCCAATATACTTATATCTTTCCTAATACTACTTGAACTACCACCGTTCAAGTTATAATCAGTTTCAAAAGTTCATCACATAGATGAGACTACAAGACAAGATTTGAATAGGTTAAATCTTTAAAATATTATTAAAGGAAATGAAGTTATGACATACTTCATTAAGTTCTGATATATATATATATTCATATATATCTCCCATACATTTCCTGAAACCTCTGTCATGTAAAGTATGAACAGAATTGCAATATCCAATAAATTTGGAAAGGAAAATTTTTTTGGCATAAACCAGATATCTTGCTGATCGGGCAAAGATACCAATAAGTAACCTTTTCTACTAGTAGATGGATGAATCCCCCACCGGTCATCACCCTGGCCTCATAAGGACCTTGTGCTGGACCGCCACCCGGCCTCTTACGCGTTGATGGACTGCCACCCAGCCACTTACACAATAATAGACTTTACCCCGGCCTGTCGCTTATGCCGACTCAATTAGATGGGCTTACTTCCCGAACATTGGGCAAGTAATCAATTCATTTATCAAAACAGCAACCTTGTTGCGAATATAAAATACACCACAGAGCCGGATTCCCTAGGTTTTGAGCGAGTATTTAAATCCCCTTAAAAAGGAAGATCTTAAATATAAAAATGAGTTTTGGGATCCGCTCTGACTTTAAAAATCATTTTGAAGACTCGAAAACACTTTATAGAGTGTTTGGAGTAAAGCTGATTTAATGAAGTAAATCAGTCCCCAGAATATTTAGAAGATGACTGAATATTATTATGTAAATAATATTCCCATAAGAATAATCTTTGTAAAAATAATTGAAGTAGAAGTATTAAAACTTATACTTGAAATAAACATTAAATAACCAAAGATATACTTATATGAAAGTATCATCTTTATTTGAATAATCGAAAATAAGTTTGATTATTGAACCCTTATTCTTTAATAAAATAAAGAATATATTTCAGTAAAAAGCGGAGTCATAATACCTCGAATGAATATTATAAATAATATTCATTAAATAAAATAAAGGAGTCATACATCCTCAAATGAATATTCAAATAATATTCAATAAATAAAATAAAAGGAGTCATAAGTCCTCGAATGAATATTCAAAATAATATTCATTTAATAAAATAAAAGGAGTCATAAGTCCTCGAATGAATATTCAAAATAATATTCATTTAATAAAATAAAAGGAGTCATAAGTCCTCGGATGAATATTCGAAATAATATTCGATAATAAAATAAAGTTAAAGTTATCGAATAAACCTTATTCGATTAATAGTTTGGAAAACTATAACCATATATATATATAAATATATATCCATATCCATATATACAAAATCTACTCGGGATCCTCGACTCCCGGTTTTAGAAAATATTTTCACCTTTGGGTCCCTATACTAAGGGTATACGCAAGTTACCGCTATTCTCTAGCATAGGTATTATCAACTGAACCAACAGATATATATTTCAAGAATATGAAACAGGCATGCATATATACCATATCACATGCTACAATATATCGCAAGAATTTTCTAAATAACCAATATGCATTTATCGCAAGATCATGCATATACAAATGTATACATCACAACAACAGTATAACGGATAGAATACTTGCCTGAGCGACTGGGGGTTACGAATGGCTCGGGACGAGTCTGGTAACCTATAAACAACAAGTAAGTTGGAATTAAACCAAAGTCACTTGTAAATCTATACTTTAACTAACTTAGACTCTAACGCTTGTTTTGCGCTCACTGATTTGCTTAAGTCACTCGGGTACCCTCGGCTCCACCATTTTTAATAATTTAACCTTTACGAGTTTTAAAGCGATTCATTCGCGAGTGTCTTACCAACTGCCTAACACACTTACCATAAATGTTTCATACATTAATTAACCCTTTTTGGTCTTTAACCTATGTTTCAAAGTAAGGCGAGGGAAAAAGTTTCGTTTGCGAAACGCCATTACTTGAAACGGTCGTTTCTCCTAAACCGTGCATCGGAATCGAACGAACTACATATCAAAACGAAACTCGTAACATGAGCTATCTAAACATGGAAGTGGTCATATTCTAGCAGGGGGTTCTCGGGTCCTAATGCTATGCACAAAAACAGTCCAAAAAAATCGGACGTTACGACGGCTATGTTTACGCGATTTCCAAATTTTAAACCATTCAAAACCAACCACAAACCAACCTCAAATCCAACATACAACCAACATCCATCCTTATCACATCATAACAATCCCAACCAATTTAATTTAATCATTCATACTTATGCCTAAACTTAACTTTACTCATACTTAAGTTCTTTTAAATCAAAACCACAACAATTACCATTCCATTTCACTACCATTCCAAATCCCAAACTCTAAATCATAATAACAAGCTACAATATCATCCTACTAATCAAAATCATCTTATAATATATAGGAATCTAGGGTTTGGAGATGGTATACCTTCCTTGAAGTGGTGGGTGGAGCTAGGAAGCCTTAAGAAGCTTTGAGAAGTCTTAAGAATGCTTGGATCTTCAAGAAAAACAAGAAAAATTTCAAGTTAAAAACTTGAAAACACTATTCATTGTCTTCTTCTTTGATTAAATGAAGAAGATTGAGAAGGAATTAATGGCTTAAACTCATGATATAGTCCTAACTAAGCATGAAGATGATTAGGGAATTATCTTACCAATTTAGGAGGCTTGGATCTTGAGTTTTGAAAAATATTGCCTTTAAAATGCTAAAAAGCCGAGAGCTCTTCAAGAACAAGCCTTGGTTGCTTTTTGATTTTTTGATGAAAATGATTTTTACTTGGCTTGGTTGACTTGTTTTTGTGTTTGCTTTAGTCAATTACCTTCTTGCCCTTGAATTTGTGTGGTTCTCTTTCAACCACACCTCCTTCCTTCCCTTGTCATACTTATGTCATCCTCATGATGTCATCCTCCCTTCCTTGTCCTCTTTCTATTGGTTGGATGACATCATTCCCACTAATCCCTTTGATTAGCTTTTAATTGTTTGCCTAATGACCGCTGATCTGTTATACGGTTCGCTTAACTTTCGTTCTCGTTTATCGTTTGAGGGATCATACCCGGGATCTTATTACTTAGGTTCCCTTAACCTTTCTCAATATATTGTATTCCTTCTATGATCCTCTCTTATAATCCTTTAATTTAAATCCTTTTTATCCTGTTATCTTATACTCAATTCTCTCCGTATCTTGTGGATTTCCGGGAAAAATCAAAGTGTTCGGAATTGGATTCTGACGATCTTTACATACACTTATATACCACATAGAGTACTAATAATATCCCATAAGATCAATAACAGAACCCCTACATAGCGTGGCATGAAAAGTTTTCTCGTTCAGCAAAAACACTATTCATAAGGGTTTCAAAATTTCTCAAAAATTGGGGTTATTACAGTCTCCCCTCCTTAAAAGGATTCCGTCCCGGAATCAGATAGAAAACAAATGGGGATACTTTCTTAGCATTACACTTTCTAACTCTCGAGTCAATTTTCCCACATTGTGGTTCTACCACCAAACTCTGCCTAGTTTGATAATCCTTCTCCTAAGCACTTGTTCCTTTTCACTATATAACCCTTCCTGGTTGCTCCATATAGGTTACGTCGGGTTGCATATCTATGCGCTCATATGCCTCTATTTATCTGGCATCTGAATTACACTTCCTTAACATTGATACGTGAAACACGTTACGACCTGCTACATGTTCGGGGTTAGGGCTAGCTCATATGCTAACTTCCCAAACGTCTTAATATATCCAAGGGTCCAACAAATTGTAGACTTAGCTTTCCTTTCTTTCCGAACCTCATCAATCCTTTCGTGTCAAATCAACATACTTATCATGTCCATCTTGGGCTACTACCAGCCGTCCTCTGATTAGATCTATCATATCCTTGGTCCTTTGGACTACTGCGGGTCCGAGCATCTTGCGCTCTACAACTTCATCCTAACATAAGGGAGATTGACATTGTCTTCCCTCAAGGATCTCATAAGGCGACATCTCGATAATGACATATGATCTATTGTCGTAAGATAACTCAATCCGAATTAAGTGATCATTCCAAATTCTTTCAAGTCTATTGCACAGACTCTCATTATTGCTTTTAGCATTAGAGCTTCTGCTTCTCAATACCCATTCTTTTCCAGTTCGTAATCGCTACTACCTTCCGTTCCTAATATTATACGGGTTATACTTTTGCTCGTTAGCGTTCTATAACCTTTTAATAACCACGTCAACCTTAGTATCACGAATGTGTTTCCATTCCGCATACTACCACCACTTTATTACTCCTTTTTCAGTTATTTCTATTCTCCAAAGTTTGATTAATCATATAGAAGTAAAGGAATTTGTTGAGAGATCACTATGATCATGAACACTTGTTATATCGCATAGTTAGTACAGAAGGTGGCCAGCCTTTAGTACTTGACAAGCAATTAAACAACATGTGGTATCCTACTAGGCTTCTATCACAAAGATAGATAGTCATTCGGCAATACCTCCCCTTCTGGAAGGGTTGTTCTTCTCAGCTTACATGAAATGAAAAGAAGAGAAAAGAACGAACTGAAGAGAATTGTATATATGAAAAAATATACTGCCACAAAATATCTGGCTTGGAACCTACCTCTGAACTATAGAGGTTTGTCATAGGAGAACAAAACATATACGTATTTATATCAACATCAAGTATTATAGCATCGCATTTCACGTGCCTAAATATTTTCGCTATCCCGTCCATCATTCTATGGACCCATGCTCTTCCTCGAGCTTATACACAATTACCTTTGAAACTCCCTCGACATCGAAAATCGAATCTGGGATCTCATTCTAGACATCATCGTTACTTGAATTCTATGCTTGCACCGCAACCTTCCTCGTATAATAATACGACTCTCTATTGATAAGAAAGAATAATAATTCACTAGGTAGATACTCTACTTAATTAGTCTATCAATGATAACTTATACACTACCACGACCCGATTAGTGGTACTCAATCTCAACACCCATTCCAATACAACTCTCACGGTTATAATCAGCTCAATACTCGCAGAATCATTGCTGCCTTACTATGGTCCACCACTGACCTACTGTCGTCATTCATTTTCCATGAAGTCTTAATAGCTAACCATACGGAGTCCATACATGTCGTATCAAATCCTTCTAAGGAGGTAACATAATCACCATTCATGATTCATGGAGTACACTCCTGATCCTGACATAGATACATGACATGAAGCATATAAAATTGCAGAAGAGTTTCAATCAAAGCACCGATAGCAGGTTAATACCATTCTTAATCATATGCCTTCAATAGAAGACTTAACTCAAAGGTTTGTTTGGTCCTTTTTGAAACATGGTTCTGGCTTATCTCAAGATAGGACCTTCTAAGATAGATAGCCCGTTCATGGCGATTACACGAATTAAACTTTTACCAACTGCTATTACGGTTGGGTATTGCACGGTCATCAGAAGGAATGTCAATCTTCCTAACCATAATCCAACCTTCACATTTTTTTAACCATCATCACTGTATTCTTTTGGCACACGCGCCTATAATTATCCTCTTACCTTTAAAGTGTTGGCCACCTCTTTGGCCTTCCCTGATAGTAATAGTTCCTTATAATCAATGTCTTTTAACCACCTTCAACTAAATTTTCTACCTCATTTCAATCACAGCTTATGTGAAGATGTTTTCCTTAACATCTAATAAGTAAAAAAAAAATCACCATTTTTCCATAAGTTGTTGCCTCAGTCTTTTAGAGGTTAATCACTGTCATGACTGACTCTCAATCATAATTAGAACATCTTTTATCTTAAGTCCTAATTGCCCTGAACAATTTCGACCATTACTGGTTCGATCCATACCTTCTCGTGGTTTAACACGTGCCTCACTTGGCATCAATATAATTACGTCATATTTCCTTTATCAACATTTTTATTCTTGAGAATTTCGAATATTTCCTTTCTCCTTGTAAAATCTCTAAGGTTATCCTTCAATCGTTCCTCCTGTACTCCCTATATACAGGGCATATCAAATACCATTTACTGATACTAGAACCATTGTCTATTTACTTCTGAAAAATTTCTCCACTGATCCTTAAAGGTTATTATTACCTTAATCCTTTCCAATTCATACTGTCAAAACTCATACTATCCCTATTAAGGGTGAAATGCCAACCTTTATGCATTCCCCTAGGATTCATTTTAAGTTATCGATGTTCTATCCTTAATTCCACCTTTAAAAAGGTACAAGCATCCTTCCATGGATAAATAAAGTCATATATCCCTGATAAGGGTATCTTATTCAATCATTTCCACCTCGATAGTCTATACCGAATTTCACAATAGCATCCTTATTCAAGTTAAGGTCAATCCACATGGCCTCCAAAAGATAAAAATGGTTATCCGCTTTTCTTTCCTGATTTGGTAATGATCACATGGATGATCTGGAAGATATTGGTCGTGTTCAACGTGAACTTCTTCTTAATAAATCCTTATTTACTTTTGTTGTTTATCTCAACAGTCATCTCAATGTTGGGATATCTTTCATACCTGGCGTCTCCCTTTCTGGGTATCAAGCCACCGGTCTTACACTTCACATTCTTGAAGGTCACTTCCTTCATCCAATTTTCCTACCTTCTTACTTTCTTGTCTCCTTAGTCTATCCGCGTCTTATTATTTATCCTTCGAACTATCTCAAGGTTTCCTTGAATCCTCCCAACTTACAGGGGATAAAATGTACATAACTCGTATGCCTTCAACCATCAACTTTAACTCATGGTGAATCACCCTCATACCAATGATTACATACTTTCCTATTTCTATTGCTACGAGTCTTTAGGGTTTCCTCATACCCAACTCCCTTATCATTTCTCAAACTCTATTGCCTTTATATTCCTTTCCACTTCAGTTTCTTTTTATTTTCCTTTCTCTTATCATTATTTCACGAACCAATCACAACATAAGCATTGATTTCAAACATCCCGTCATTCCGGATTCGTGTCCTCAAAACGAATCTTGATAACTTTTACAACTTAGATTCCTAATTCATCGTACTCGTCTGCCTTTGTTCTGGCTCTAAAGCTTTTACACTCTCTCCATAACCTTGGGAATTACTTTCCCGAAAACAATTGGCTGAACTTTAATCAGTTCATCATAACCTCTGGCTCCGTGCCTTTCTTGGTCTTTCACCAGCGGGTGGTCTCTCTCTTAGGAGGGTAAGTGACAAAAACAGTCCTTTTAAGATTCGCCAATCATTTAGAATCTCAAATGATTCCTATATTTCCTTTAGCCAGGCTCTTGCCTCGATTGGGCCAGCTTGTTCCTTGGAACTCTGAGAGCTTAGCGACTTAGAGGTCCTGAAAGAATTTCACACCACATTGTTTCCTCAAGGTGGTGGTTGGGGATAATAGTCTAAGTTCTGTCTAGACAGGTCCATGAATTGCCGTATAGGAGTACCGTCTCGGGTCTCCTTTCCTTACTCGACTTTCTGTTTCCTTAGTATGAAATGTTTCATCCTACTCCCCATAATTGGGGTCATCTTTTAATTTAAAATCCTCATTTTCCACTCCATTATGTCATGGGTTCCTTCTATCTTGATGGCGACCTCCCTGACTATCACGTTCAGGGTTTGCTCTAAATCTTATTCCTCAAATTATGGCTCTCATCTAAGTTCTCATCCTTACGCTCTTGAACTTTCGGAACCCAAATTCTATAGGAATACCTCATTATTCCCTTATCGTCTTTCTCGATATTAATCTTTTATCTAATTGTTGACTCTCTGCCTTCATTCATAACTTTTTCTGGCACAATATGATCTTTTCCAATAATTTGGGCTGTATTGCAATCTCAAACAGCTTTTCGGTACCGGCTCCGGTTACCTTCACTTCTATTTCCATTTTCTCAAAATCTCTTATAAACTCTCCAAAAGACATTATCATCTTGAGTCTCTCCTTTTTACTAAGGGCATCAGCCACCATATTGGCTTTCCCCGCATGATAAAGAATCTCCCAATCATTATTCTTGATTAGCTCTAACTGCCTCCTCTGGCATATGTTGAGCTCTTTCTACGTGAAAATGTACTAGAGCACTTATGGCTTAGGTAATTCTCGCACTTCTCTCCATACAAGTAGTGCCTCCAATCTTTAGGGTAAACTATTGCCACGAGCCTAAGCTCATGGGCGGGGATATCGAATTTCATATTACCTTAATTGTCTTGACATGTACGCGATTACCTTACCGTGCTGCATAAGCACGCACCCTAAGCCCTTGTGCGAAGCGTCACTACACTTCACAAAATCTCCTTTTCCATCCGGCAACGCCAGCATAGGGGCCATCACCAACCTCTGCTTCAGTTCTTGAAAGATGTTCTCGCATTTCTCTGTCCATTCAAACTTCTCAGTCTTACGAGTAAGCCGCGTTAAAGGGGCTACTATCTTTACAAACTTGAACGAACCTCCGGTAGTGACCGGCCAATCCTACCTCTGGTAGTCGACCTAACCATGGTCATCAATTCATCAGTGGTCCTTTATCCAATCTTGTCAGGATCCTCCATGGGATCCTCCTCAACAACTATCCCTTCTAGGACAACATCCTCAACCGCTACATCCTCAATATCAACATCATCCGGTCCTGCATTAGGACACTCTATCGGATCCACAATCCGATCTCCAATTAGTAATAAAATATCATCGCGATGTTGCTCCTCAACCTCAGGGTTCAGAGTCCCGCTACCATATACGATAACGAACTACGCTCCTATCACGATATTTATAAGGGTTCCCATAAGGGTTTTAATTGTCAGTGCTACGTTAGGTAGCCCGACTATGAACTTGGCAAGAGTTCTTATTATCTTAGTTAACTTATTATCTTAACGTCCCATCATCTCTGAGGTTTATAACGCTTAGCTCTGATACCATTTCTGTAACACCCCCAGATCCGGGGTCGGGGATCCGGGTCGTCACGGTCTTTCTTTCCACAATATCACTTCACTTAATTAATAATAAATAACCTTATGCTGTGACCCCACACTAACACACACCACAACCCGTTATAGTCTCAGAGATGAAATTTAAATAAGTACAAGTCTTTGAATCCATAATTTAAAAGTTATTACAACCCAAAATGATTACTTGATAAATTTACAGTTAATTGCCATTATCTGCCACAAGTTATAATTATACATAATTGATTCTCAAAAGTAGATGGTCTGATCTACAATAGATCTACCTCTGCAGCTATAACAGCTACAACATCAACGGGAAGACACGGGACGCTTCCCACGCGCTTGCGCTGGGTCTGCTGGAGTCTGGCCATCTTTCCTAACTGTTGTTGTGTGATGAAGAAATAAAGCAAGGGTGAGCAGCAAGCCCACCAAAATAATATGTATAATGATTTACAATATATGAGCCTACTCATAATACTCATGAAAGTCTTGGTCAAAAGAAATGAACCAAGTTTGATATCTTAATGCGATGAAGTCGCAAAATATTCAGTATATATATACATATATACTTTTCAAAATATTGGAAGTCCTCTTCCATGCATAATATACACAACGTTTCAGTTTATAACTGTATAAAAATATCGTTGCAAGGTGATCTAATATATCTAACCTTGTCTCAACGTTTTTCTGAAAATCTTTGTCATACATAAGACAATTATTAATTAGATATAAGTTTAAAAGATGAGGTTACCAAATACCCCAATATACTTATATCTTTCCCAATACTACTTGAACTACCACCGTTCAAGTTATAATCAGTTTCAAAAGTTCATCACATAGATGAGACTACAAGACAAGATTTGAATAGATTAAATCTTTAAAATATTATTAAAGGAAATGAAGTTATGACATACTTCATTAAGTTCTGATATATATATATTCATATATATCTCCCATACATTTCCTGAAACCTCTGTCATGTAAAGTATGAACAGAATTGCAATATCCAATAAATTTGGAAAGGAAAAGAATTTTGGCATAAACCAGATATCTTGCTGATCAGGCAAAGATACCAATAAGTAACCTTTTCTACTAGTAGATGGATGAATCCCCCACCGGTCATCACCCTGGCCTCATAAGGACCTTGTGCTGGACCGCCACCCGGCCTCTTACGCGTTGATGGACTGCCACCCAGCCACTTACACAATAATAGACCGTACCCCGGCCTGTCGCTTATGCCGACTCAATTAGATGGGCTTACTTCCCGAACATTGGGCAAGTAATCAATTCATTTATCAAAACAGCAACCTTGTTGCGAATATAAAATACACCACAGAGCCGGATTCCCTAGGTTTTGAGCGAGTATTTAAATCCCCTTAAAAAGGAAGATCTTAAATATAAAAATGAGTTTTGGGATCCGCTCTGACTTCAAAAATCATTTTGAAGACTCGAAAACACTTTATAGAGTGTTTGGAGTAAAGCTGATTTAATGAAGTAAATCAGTCCCCAGAATATTTAGAAGATGACTGAATATTATTATGTAAATAATATTCCCATAAGAATAATCTTTGTAAAAATAATTGAAGTAGAAGTATTAAAACTTATACTTGAAATAAACATTAAATAACCAAAGATATACTTATATGAAAGTATCATCTTTATTTGAATAATTGAAAATAAGTTTGATTATTGAACCCTTATTCTTTAATAAAATAAAGAATATATTTCAGTAATAAGCGGAGTCATAATACCTCGAATGAATATTATAAATAATATTCATTAAATAAAATAAAGGAGTCATACATCCTCAAATGAATATTCAAATAATATTCAATAAATAAAATAAAAGGAGTCATAAGTCCTCGAATGAATATTCAAAATAATATTCATTTAATAAAATAAAAGGAGTCATAAGTCCTCGAATGAATATTCAAAATAATATTCATTTAATAAAATAAAAGGAGTCATAAGTCCTCGGATGAATATTCGAAATAATATTCGATAATAAAATAAAGTTAAAGTTATCGAATAAACCTTATTCGATTAATAGTTTGGAAAACTATAACCATATATATATATAAATATATATATATATCCATATCCATATATACAAAATCTACTCGGGATCCTCGACTCCCGGTTTTAGAAAATATTTTCACCTTTGGGTCCCTATACTAAGGGTATACGCAAGTTACCGCTATTCTCTAGCATAGGTATTATCAACTGAACCAACAGATATATATTTCAAGAATATGAAACAGGCATGCATATATACCATATCACATGCTACAATATATCGCAAGAATTTGCTAAATAACCAATATGCATTTATCGCAAGATCATGCATATACAAATGTATACATCACAACAACGGTATAACGGATAGAATACTTGCCTGAGCGACTGGGGGTTACGAATGGCTCGGGACGAGTCTGGTAACCTATAAACAACAAGTAAGTTGGAATTAAACCAAAGTCACTTGTAAATCTATACTTTAACTAACTTAGACTCTAACGCTTGTTTTGCGCTCACTGATTTGCTTAAGTCACTCGGGTACCCTCGGCTCCACCATTTTTAATAATTTAACCTTTACGAGTTTTAAAGCGATTCCTTCGCGAGTTTCTTACCAACTGCCTAACACACTTACCATAAATGTTTCATACATTAATTAACCCTTTTTGGTCTTTAACCTATGTTTCAAAGTAAGGCGAGGGAAAAAGTTTCGTTCGCGAAACGCCGTTACTTGAAATGGTCGTTTCTCCTAAACCGTGCATCGGAATCGAACGAACTACATATCAAAACGAAGCTCGTAACATGAGCTATCTAAACATGGCAGTGGTAATATTCTAGCAGGGGGTTCTCGGGTCCTAATGCTATGCACAAAAATAGTCCAAAGAAAATCGGACGTTACGACGGCTATGTTTACGCGATTTCCAAATTTTAAACCATTCAAAACCAACCTCAAATCCAACATACAACCAACATCCATCCTTATCACATCATAACAATCCCAACCAATTCAATTTAATCATTCATACTTATGCCTAAACTTAACTTTAATCATATTTAAGTTCTTTTAAATCAAAACCACAACAATTACCATTCCATTTCACTACCATTCCAAATCCCAAACTCTAAATCATAACAACAAGCTACAATATCATCCTACTAATCAAAATCATCTTATAATATATAGGAATCTAGGGTTTGGAGATGGTATACCTTCCTTGAAGTGGTGGGTGGAGCTAGGAAGCCTTAAGAAGCTTTGAGAAGTCTTAAGAATGCTTGGATCTTCAAGAAAAACAAGAAAAATTTCAAGTTAAAAACTTGAAAACACTATTCATTGTCTTCTTCTTTGATTAAATGAAGAAGATTGAGAAGGAATTAATGGCTTAAACTCATGATATAGTCCTAACTAAGCATGAAGATGATTAGGAAATTATCTTACCAATTTAGGAGGCTTGGATCTTGAGTTTTGAAAAATCTTGCCTTTAAAATGCTAAAAAGCCGAGAGCTCTTCAAGAACAAGCCTTGGTTGCTTTTTGATTTTTTGATGAAAATGATTTTTACTTGGCTTGGTTGACTTGTTTTTGTGTTTGCTTTAGTCAATTACCTTCTTGCCCTTGAATTTGTGTGGTTCTCTTTCAACCACACCTCCTTCCTTCCCTTGTCATGCTTATGTCATCCTCATGATGTCATCCTCCCTTCCTTGTCCTCTTTCTATTGGTTGGATGACATCATTCCCACTAATCCCTTTGATTAGCTTTTAATTGTTTGCCTAATGACCGCTGATCTGTTATACGGTTCGCTTAACTTTCATTCTCGTTTATCGTTTGAGGGATCATACCCGGGATCTTATTACTTAGGTTCCCTTAACCTTTCTCAATATATTGTATTCCTTCTATGATCCTCTCTTATAATCCTTTAATTTAAATCCTTTTTATCCTGTTATCTTATACTCAATTCTCTCCGTATCTTGTGGATTTCCGGGAAAAATCAAAGTGTTCGGAATTGGATTCTGACGATCTTTACATACACTTATATATCACATAGAGTACTAATAATATCCCATAAGATCAATAACAGAACCCCTACATAGCGTGGCATGAAAAGTTTTCTCGTTCAGCAAAAACACTATTCATAAGGGTTTCAAAATTTCTCAAAAATTGGGGTTATTACATATGCCGCTTTGGAGCGGAAGCTGAAGCGTAAGGAGGAGGAGCTCGGGGAGTCTAACGCCGAGCTGGTGGTGCTACGGGCCGAGAAAGACAAGGCGATTGATAAAAATCTGGACTCGGAGGAGTTTACCCAGTCCATGAGGGTGAGGGACGACTCAGTCTTCCCTGGGTTTTTTAGGACTGGTTGGGACACGACCCTTGGGACCGTGAACGAGGCCTATCCTGATATTAACCCGGCGGACTATATCTGCCCTGATGACGAGGCCTTACTGCATAGGTTTCGTACCCGAGTGGTTATCTCGAATCGTATCCCTCAGGACCCGCTTCTTCCTCCTCCCGATTCGTCTTCCAGGCCTGCTGAGGATGATAGCTCTTCCTCCTCTGAGACGACAGAGACTTCCAGCGAGAGCGGAGGAGATGATGATATGGATGCCGAGGGCACCTCTGCTCCTTAGAGCTTTTCCAGCCCTGCGTGGCTTATCTATTTTATCTTGTCTTTGAGACTTTGTTTATCAGACTTTGTATTATTTATTCAAACCAGTTTTATTTATCGAACTTTATGCTTTCATCTCATGCACTTAGTTTACTTGTCTTGCTACTGGAACATATTTTGAAAACTTTCTGAATTTCACAAATTGTTGGGATTCATCCCTTACACAAGTCTTAATAAATAAAACTAAAATATGTAAATCCTAAGCAACCAAAGCTTCAAGGTGCTTTTTAACCTACTTGTCATCTTGACAAGTGAGAATCATTCTCAATCGGTTCAGACATAGTAAATCTTCAGGTTTTATGCATGCCAAGTTTTCGGGACTTCAAAACCATCCATAGTTTCAAGCTTGTAGGTTCCTCTACCTTGAACACTCTTGACCTTGTATGGCCCTTCCTAATTTGGGGCAAGCTTCCCTTTCTGCCCTACACCAGAAGCTTCCACCTTCCTTAAAACTGAGTCACCCTGTTTAAAGAACCTTTCTTTAACCCTTAGGTTGTAGTAGAACGAAGCCTTTTTCTGATATTCCACTATCTTTGCATGTGCCTCATCTCGCACTTCATCAATTAGATCCAGGGCTAACCTTTGCCCTTCCTCATTTTCCCCAGCATTGAAAGCTTGAATCTTGGGGGATGAATGTGATATCTCTACAGGAACAACTGCTTCTGCCCCATATGCTAACATGAAGGGAGGTGCTCCAGTCGTGACTCTACAGGTAGTCCTATAGGCCCATAGTCATGGGAGTATTTCATCCACCCAGTTATTCCTTGACTTCTCGATCCTCTTCTTTAGTCCATCCAGGATTATTCGATTCGCCACTTCCGCTTGCCAATTGGCTTGCGGGTGAGCCACAGAGGTGAATCGTAGTTTAATTTTATTCTCCTCACAATACTTCTTGAATTCCTCATTGTTGAACTGTGTTTCATTGTCAGTGACTAGGATGCGGGGAATTCCATATCGTCACATGATATTTTCCCACAGGAATTGTGCAACCTGCTTAGTTGTGATTTTGGCCAAGGGCTTGGATTCAATCCACTTAGTAAAATAATCAATGACTACAATCAGAAACTTCCTTTGTGCTGTGGCCATGGGGAAAGGCCCAAGTATATCCATTCACCACATAGCAAAGGGCATGGGTGAGTTGATGGAGGTCAGCATCTCGGGGGGTTGTCTAACGACACGTGCATGCTTCTGACAGCGGTCACACTTCTTCACATACTCTTTGGCATCAACCATCATTTCTGGCTAATAGAAGCCCAAACGGGTTATCTTATGAGCTAGTGCTCTGCCCCCAAGTGTTGCCCACAGATACCTTCATGCACTTCTTCAAGAGCCAAGCGTGTCTCATCGGGCCTGAGACATCTTAGGTAAGGAACTACATAAGATCTTTTATACAAAATCCCATCTATTAAGGAGTATCTTAATGCTCGAACAACCAACTTTCGCGCTTTAGTAGCATCATTAGGCAACCAACCGGTTTGAATATGAGTCTTAATGGGATCTATCCATGATGTCCCCAGACCTATAGGAGCTACAAGCTTAACATCAATGCTCCGTGTCTACAGAATGCGGAAGTATACACTTTCTGAACTTTCCTCTATCTCGGATGAAGCAAACTTTGATAAGGCATCTGCCTTAGCATTTTCCTCCCTTGGACTGTGCTCAACATGGCATTCATCGAATTGGGTCATCACAGCCCTTACTAGGCGGACATATTTAGCCATCGTATCATCCCTTGCCTCAATCTCTCCCTTCACCTGGGTTATGACCAGCTTCGAGTCTCCACAGACTTTTAAGTTCTTGACTCTAAGTGTCCCTGCTAAGCCAAGACCAGCTATCAGAGCTTCATATTCTGCCTCATTGTTTGTGGCCGGGAAGTCTAACTTCATGGCATAATCAATTAAGAACCCATCAGGGCTTTGTAAAACTAAACCTGCTCCACTTGAATTTGTTTTTGATGCTCCATCAAAATAGAGAACCCAATATTCTTTCTCCTTATCATCATGTTCCTTGTCCCCTTTAGCAACTTCCTTGTCTTGAGGTATGGTATCCTCCTGCCCCCGACTTCTTGGTTGGGTATGGTACATTCCACCACGAAGTCAGCCAATGCTTGGGCTTTTATTGCCGTTCGTGGCTTATACTTGATATCGAATTCTCTCATCTCTATTTCCCACTTGATCAATCTCCCACTAGCCTTGGGACTATGAATGATATTTCTCAGGGGTTGATTTGTTAGCACCTCAATCTTATGAACCTGGAAGTAAGGACGCAACTTTCTCGAAGCCATTACCAAGGCTAAAGCAAACTTCTCAATACTTGAATAATTCAACTCAGCTCCATGCAGAATTTTACTGACATAGTACACGGGTTTCTGGATTTTTAGTTCCTCCTTAACCAATACAGCGCTCAAGGCACTCTCTGAAACGGCCAAGTATAAGTATAAAACTTCATTCGAAGCTGGCTTGGCCAGCAACGGGGCCTGAGTCATATATTTCTTTAATTCCTCGAATGCCTTCTGGCTTTCTTCACTCCATACAAAATCCTTAACTTTCTTTAAAGACTTGAAGAACGACAAACAATTGTCTCCAGACTTTGAAATGAATCGTCCCAATGCAGCAACCCTTCCAGTGAGCTTTTGAATATCTTTGATAGTTTTTGGGGGCTCCATGTCCAAGATTGCCCTTATTTTATCGGGATTGGCCTCGATTTCTCTCTTGGAGACCATCAATCCCAAAAACTTTCCAGATCCTACTCCGAAAGCACATTTTGTAGGATTTAACATCATCTTGTGGTATCTCAGGACCTCAAAAGCTTCCCTCAAATGGGTTATATGGTCAGTCTTCACTAGACTTTTGACTAACATATCATCAACATAAACTTCCATAGTCTTGCCAATAAGATCCTTAAAAATTTTATTTACCAACCTTTGATAGGTGGCTCCTGCATTCTTGAGACCAAATGCCATAACAAGATAACAATAAACACCAAAGTCAGTGATGAATGATACCTTTGGGATGTCGTCCTTGTGCATCTTGATCTGATTGTATCCACTAAATCCATCCATAAAGCTCAACATCTCATGTCCAGCAGTGGCATCTATCAAAGTATCTATCCTTGGCAACGGGAAACAGTCCTTAGGGCATGCGTCATTCAGATCAGTGAAGTCCACGCACATCCTCCACTTTCCATTGGCCTTCTTCACCATTACAGGTTTGCTAACCATTCTGGAAATTATATCTCCTCAATGAAACCAGCCTCTAAGAGCTTCTCTACTTCCTGTTTTATAGCTTCTTGCCTCTCCGGGGCAAAACTTCTTTTCTTTTGCTTCACCGTCTTCCGACTCAGATCCACATTCAGCTTGTGAGTAATTAGTTTCGGGTCTATTCCTGGTATATCAGCTGCCAACCATGCAAACACATCGCTATTTTCTTGCAAAAATTTCACTAACTTCCCTCTAAGGGGCTCCTCTAGTGTGGCTCCAACAAAAGTAACTTTCTCAGGATCCTCAGGAGCTAAAGGAATCGAAACCAAGTCTTCAGCTGGCTTTCCTCTTTTCTCATCATTCTCTCGAATATCCAGATCTTCAATAGGCAGAACGTGCCCCCCAACTCCATCTGCCCTCAGAGAGGCTACATAACAACTTCTAGCCATTTTTTGATCTCCTCTCTCTTCTCCAATCCCATTCCGGATGGGAAACTTCATAACTGAATGGTAGGAAGAAGGAACTGCCTTGAAGGCATATATCCCTGTTCTCCCCATGATAGCATTGTAAGTTGAACTAGCTTTTACTACCACAAAGTCCAACATCTGTGTTACTTGCCTTGTTTCCTGTCCCATGGTTGTTGGCAACTTGATTATCCCTTCCACGGGGCACTCCACTCCCGCAAATCCATATATCGGTATGTCGGTTGGGGTCAATTGGGAGTCATTATATCCCATCCTTAAAAAGATGTCATGGAGCAAGATATCCACTGAAGCACCATTATCCACAATGACCCTCTTAACCGGGCTGTTTCCTATTATAGGTGTTATGACCAACGGGTCGTCATGAGGAAATTTCACACCCTCTAGGTCAGAATCATCAAAAGCCATTGTCACTCCTGTCCTGGCCCTCTTCGGAGCTTATCCAACAATATGCATAACCTCCATGGCATAAGCTTTCCTGGAGTTCTTGGATAATCCAGTAACAGTCGGTCCTCCAAAAATCGTGTTTATTACAGGTCCTTGGGGTTGTGGTCCTCCAAAGATTGTATTTATCACCGGTCCCCTAGGTTGGGGATTCCGCCCCTGATCGTCTTGGTCCCTCCTATGATCTTCGAAGTTCTTTCTCCCATTGTTATTCCTATCTCTTCCTTCCCCAGTGTACTTATTCAATCTTCCTTTCCGAATGATGAACTCTATTTTATCTTTCAGTTGCCTACACTCATCGGTGTCATGACCAACATCTTTGTGAAATCTACAATATTTGCTCTTCTCTAGCTTGGCTGGATCTGCCTTCAAGGGCTTAGGCCAACGAATATCTTGGTCTTTCTCGATTTCCATCAAGATCTGGCTTCTAGGAGCGTTCAACTTAGCGTATTCAGCGAATTTTTGTCCAGGTCCTCCCTTCCTAGGGGTTGAATCAGGGTTTTGCTCAGTTCTAGGATACTTATCCTTAGCGATATACTCCAGATCGGTTTTCCACTTCTTGCCTACAGCGGGCTCGTTGCTCACTACGGTCTTCCTCATGCTCTCTTTCACGTTGATGTACTTCCCGGCCCTATCTTGGAGTTGCAACATGCTCTCAGGGGGGCGCTTGGCCAAGGACATCTTGAAGAACTCATCCCTAGTTCCCTGTTGTAGTGCTATCGTGGCTACCTTGTCATCAAGGTCAGGACTTTTAAAGCTTACTTCGTGAAACGATTCAGATAGTCTCTTAAGGATTCCTTCGCTCCCTGCATAATACTCATGAGGGATGCTGGAATTTTCTCATGCACTCTCTCACTGATAAACTGCTTAATAAAAGCCTGACTTAATTCTCTGAAGGACCCAATAGAGTTCAGGGGCAAACGACTATACCATCTTTGAGCCATACCCGACAGGGTTTGAGGAAAGGCCCGACACTTAATAGCGTCATTCACGGGCTGCAACAACAGTGCATTAGAGAATGTCCTGACATGATTGGCGGGATCTCCAGTGCCATCATAAGCTTTGATAGTGGGCATCTTGAACTTCCTTGAGATATGGGCATTCATTATTTCTTCAGTGAATGGTGGGGTAGGATCATCAGGATCCCCAAGGGGAAGAAGATTGCTCGGATCAGCCCTTGGGGCAATAACCCTTCTCTGTATTGGATCATCCAGGTCTATGATAGGGGGAGGATTCCTCCCCCTGGGATGTAGTGGGGGTCTGGTGTTCTGGTGCGCCTCCAAGTCATGCTTCAGCCTTTGAATCTCAGCCTCATGAGCCCTGATCCTTTCCTGCACTTCTTGGGAATTCGTCCCTTGGGTGCTCCTAAGACGTTGGCGACCATCAGCCATGCCAGTACGCCTCCTTCTTGGGGCCACTTCTTCATCTGAAGATTCAGTGTCTCTCTCAGTGTAAGGACCAGAAAATTTCTGATCCTCAGGGATAGGAGCCAAACCTTGTATATAGGGGGGCGATCGCCCTCGTGCTTCACTTCGTCCAGCATGTCCACTTCCTCCAGCCTCGGGGTAAAGGGGCATCCCATATGGGGGGTTAGTAGTCACAACAGTTGAATACTCATACCCAATAGGTCGAGAATTCACAGGTGCATGTAGTTGTTGAAGTTGGGGATTCGTACCTTGAGTAGCCGAGGAAATTGTCCCTTGTGGCTGAGGTTCAGTTGCCCCTATCTGGGCTTCTCCTTGGGTGGCTACATAAGTTGAATGAGGAGGTACCTCCACGGTTGATGAAATCACTTAGGTTGTCTCCGCTGATGTTCCTCCTTCAAGGGCTCTAATTGTTCTCCGTGTTCTCGCCATGGTTGTTGTTGTGCGTTCCCACAGACGGCGCCAAATGTTATGGATTAAAAATTAAGGTATATAACTGTTGTATTTATTACTAAGGAACGTGAGCTTCGAGGCTCGATTTGACTGCTCTTGTGCTTCGTGACTCAATCTGCCTTAACAAGATGCCTACATACCTTGCTGATTGCCAAGGATCAAGTCAAAAAACGTAGTTCTGATTTGTGGGGTGAGGCCCCTTATATAGATGTTGGGAGTCCTTAAATTGGACTTGGGTTAGGAGACTCGGTTATCTAGTCTCAGAATTAGAATGGACGTTGGAGTCCTAGGAAATAGGAAGCTGATTCCTTATCTCATGAGATTCCTTGGAGGCCAATCCACAAGGATTTATATCCCCACTAGGACTTATCTTAATAGCTGTTTTTCTCCCTTTCTAATTAATTATGAAATTAATTAATATTCAGGATTTTGGGTCTTCTTTTTTCCATCAGGCCTTATCTGGTCCATCAGGCCTGATCAATGTGTTAACTTTTTTGGTCTGAATGTCATACATCTTCTTATTGGGTCTTGTAGCCCAAATCATATGTAATTAATGCAACATTAACTACGTAATCATGATTTATTTATTCTCTATCAGGTGAGATATTGAAAATTGAATGAACACGTTAAAGCTATTTTATGTTAAAGATTAAAAATAATTTAGAATGTTATATAACAAAAAATCTATTGTTATTACTAAAAAAACTTTGTAATTTCATAGCGGTCCTTCTTTTTGAAAAAAATCATAATTAATTCAATAATGAAAAGCCATACGACATCTACAAGAACAATCGAGTCGAACAAACATAAAATAGATCATATCGCTGATTAATATAGTCTTTATGAAGACACAATCAAGCGATTTATTGAAATTGATATATACACATGTATCACCTTCACCAAAACCAGTTTGAGCTATCGATCGTAATTGCAATCCCATATAAATCTTTATCACTGAATCAAATCTCTGAAAATCCGGCATATCTAACGTCCTGTACATCAAATCACACCAAAACACACCAAAAAACACATCAAGCTCTCATAAGAAGAGAATAAACAAAACCCAAATAAATTGGGAACAAATCTCACCCAACAAAGATTTTATCAAACAAAAATACAATCTTGAACGATAAAAATCCTTACCCGGAGAGGAATATTATTAAAAAACACGAATAAAATAAGAAAAATAGATGATTTGGGGCTTTCCACCGGTGAAAACCGACGGAAGCCCCGGACGGCGGTTAAAAAAAAGAGAGGCTGAGGTAGCGGAGCTGTGAGAGATTTAAGGGTTAGAATCGGAAAATTTGCACTAAAGAGAAGCTTCAAAGTGGCTAAAAGGATGTTTGGAAGCCCAGGCTTATAATCATTTTTTTAATTTAAAGTTAAATAATGTCGTTTGTGTATTAAGTTGAAAAACTAGTTATAGACAACTCATATAAATTATTTCCATCTTCATATTTTTAATAACTTTTGGTTGTACAAAATTATAAAATTAGTCAAACAAAAAGGTTTAGCTTGTACCTTTTCACATTAAACAAATTTTTTAAGTGACAGAGAAATATTTCAAGTCTGGTCCATCTGGCTCTCAAATTGTAAAAAATTTATGGACACATGATTTTTTGAACTGAAAAATGTATCCAAAGTTAATTATAGTAAAATTATTTGAAGTGATTGAAATTTTATATTAAACGACATTTTTATAATAATAGAATTCATACCTGTATTTAAAAAATAAACTTAACTTCATATTGAAAAATGAGTTAACTATATATAATTATCTAAAATTAACTTTTGTACATTTAAGCCCATTTTGTAATATTGAAAATTTTATTTGTAAATGTTAAATACATTTTGAACTGATTTTGTCGGATAGGACTCAGGAGTCATGTCGAAACGGGCGTGTGTAAAGATTGGGCTTCAGATTTAAATTCAAAGGATGTATTGAACAACCTTAGTTAGATAAATAGAAAAAAAGAAACAAACTCTAAAAAACTAAGCCCAATACAAACTTGTGAAACAGGAAAGAGAATATGGTGTCTGCAATCGCATGGGGATATATGCGAATAATGGGCGGTACTATTCTCGGCGGTGTTCTTGGTTTCTATGTTATGCATCGCCTTGAGATTAGCTACAAGGTTTCATTTCATCCCCCCCCCTCTTATATTTCATCATTATCTTGTCTGTATTTGTATTAAAATATTTTATTTTTATTTACAGGCCAAGTGGGATGAGAGATTGAAGAAATATGAAGAGGACTTGAAGAACAAGAGTAGTGAGACTGACACTGATTTTGCCTAGCTTTTATTATTTGTGTGTTTGTTTCTTTTTTTCATCTTTACTGCTATGTTTCCATCCACATTCCAAACATTATAATGTTTTTTTAGCTTCTCTTTCTATGCGGAAATTCTGTATATGTGTATTAGCCTTATTTCTTCTACAATTACTAATTAAGTACAAATTACTGGGGGTACTAGTACAATTTACACCGTTGCAGTCACGGTCTCAGTCATGATTTTAGAGATTACTAGTCTTAGGTACAGAAATCATGAGTTTGTAGGCAATATCACTTCTTTATTTGAACACTTGTAGCATTGGATATGAGCAGGGGAACACCATAGAGTCAAGTCTATTGAGAGGTACCTAATACCTATGGCTATTTATAGTGTTAATGTTTTACAATTTAACAAGTTGAAGTTGTTCCGTTTTGTGGAATGATCCTGTTAAGGCTTCACTTGTGAAATGACATGGGATCAAGTTCCTTTTGCAAAATATTATCTTTTTTTCAACTTTGATTTCCAACTTGGATGTGTTATTGTTTGGTTAATGATTAGCTTTTAATTTTTATATAGTATCTACAAGTTCAGGTAGCGTTGTAGTGTCAACTCCAGTGGTTGAGTGGTTTATTTTTTTCCGAGTTCACATAAATTAGGCTGCAGTAGATCCTTGGATGAAAAACAGGGATACTTTTTTTTCTTTATTGAGATAAAAATTAGAGATTGTTATCCTGATCACATCCAAACATGCAACAAGAGGATTACAGATATAAAAATTTATATATTATTATAGGTCATTATCACTTGAATCTTTGGTTTTTTACTTTGAACCCTGAACTTTTGATAGTGATAAATATGAACGTTGAACCCTCAACTATTGGTTTCGGACTAGTCACGAGTGCCTCACTTTCTTATAGGCAATCAATCATGCTATGTTAATATTATTCTTGTACTTTCATTATAAATTTATGAAACAATAGGTCTCATTCCAGATCGAACTAACTTGGTTTCCGGTCTAATGGCTATGTTGCATTAGAGGATTTAAGGTGTAATTTTTTCAAAACCCAGTGTGAAGTTCATTTCAACTTGTATAAAACTGTTTGGTGCATAGGGGGTTTGATTTGCTATGAAATTTATGTCGTATCCTTTTGTTTTTTGGATGTGCTTGTTTTGAGCTTATGGATTCATTTTTTTTTCTTTTTTTGTTAAATTGTCCCAATTTGTCAAATTAAGCTTCTCAATAAGATTCTTTTTGGCCAGCTTAGTTGTGACTTTAGATGTAAAAGTTGGTTGGTCGGCACATTCTTAAGTACTTTCAGTGAGGTTAATAGCTCAGTAAAATACACTCTAAGTTCTTACTTTATGGATTTCTGTATGTTTTAATTTGAGTCACAAATATCGTCTACCTCATATCTGTCTAGGTTTCTGGTTACTTCTGTGATACTTCATATCTGGTTTGTTTTCTGGTTACTTCTGTGGTAATCAGTTTGTTTTGCACACATTGATCCTTCCCAATATATATTTATGTATCTTTTAATTTTTGGGTTCAAATATAGATGAGGGGTCAATATGGCTGATCACTCATTCTGGTCTTTCTTTTAGAGTACTCTGGCTATTTCTCCTCTCTTTGCAATTCTCCCGATTCTCTGACATAATAACTATAGCCTATTGGTTCTTGTTGACACAATTCTTAAATATCTGTGCTTAGTTCATATAACCGGTTTGTGCTTCCTTTGATTTAACTATGTAATAATATTGCATTTCTATGGTGACGAAAGACTTGAAAATAGATTGTTAAAGAAGAATTGTTGGTTCTTATAAAACAAGTTATTTTTTCAATGTTTATCCTGAACTTTTATGTCAATTACATTACTGTGAATTGAATTATCTATGGGAGGGATTGGTTTTTCACCAATATAACAATATTAGAGTGATGATTTTTTCTTATGGACCTGCTGTAGGAAACCAATTATAGTGTTCTTCACCGTGAAGCCCATAGACATACAGTGAAACATATCTATCTGAATAACAGTAAAAGCTTTATAAGAAAAAAAACACGCTGAATGAAATAAAGTTCATGCAACCAACGCACGAGGAAATAAAGTTGGGAATAAAGTTTCCGATTTCTGTTAAATACTAGTATATCATATAAATTTATCAGATTTTGATGCCAAATTACACAAATAACAAGGAGGCCATTATTTCAGGCAAAACATCCTTGTATAAAGAACAATAAAGAATATTATATAATCAAAACATTAAAATACATTTAAATTCTAATTTTCACACAAAAAAGTTTTTTATTAACAGAAATAATTTCTAAGAAAAAATTATAATCAATTATAAAATTACTACACATAATTTTATTATTACAAAAATACATAAAATATTTTATACTGAATTCTACATTACACTTGTTTTTAATTTTAAATGAGATTCTACATTATATTCGTATGTTAAAGCTTATTAGATGTTAAATATTGTGAATTTAATCTTAACATTTTTTTTAAAAATGGAATATTATGATAACATTATTTATTATTCTTTATATAAGGTGTTTTTTTGGAATGCAACCCAATCAAGTACAAATTTATATTACAAGAAAATATGTCTAGTATATTTTGAAATATATTTTTCAGTTTTCTGAAATGACAAAAATTGGTTAATTTACCCTCAATAGTTAAAACATGACACAAAAAAATGAGAAAAAATAGCGTTCTTTTAAACTCAACACGCATACGCATTTACCTCCTTTTAGGGTTGCAAATGACGTTTTCGTAAATAAATTTTGGGAACGGCTCATTTAAATGAATACAGTTTAGTTCATTCCTTTAAAAAAATTAATCTTGAACATAGGAGTTCTACTCGGGCCTCAATCATCATTAGGGTTCTTTAGATTATGCCGACCCAGCCGAGAATATATTTTTCAGTATTCTGAAATGGCAAGAATTGGTCAATTTACCCTCAATAGTTAGAACAGGACACAAAAAAATGAGAAAAAATAACGTTCTTTTAAACTCAACACCCACACGCATTTACCTCCTTCTAGGGCTGCAAATGATGTTTTCGTAAATAAATTTTGGGAACGGCTCATCTAAAATGAATATAGTTTAGTTCAATTCTTTAAAAAAATTAATCTTGAACAAAGGAGTTATACTCGGACCTCATTAGGGTTCTTTAGATTATGTCGATCCAGCCGCGGTAATACAGATGATGCAAGAGTTATCCACCCCAAGCTACGCACCTTTGAGTTCTCTTGAATATGAATAGTTAAACACTAGCTCCAGTCCCGGTACCCCCCGGATTCCATATATCTTTTGACTTAATATATGTGGGCACCTGATATCTATGAGGGTTCACCCACCCCGGTTACAACATTCCTTGGTGTTGATGTCTTAGAGTAGCGAAACTACAAGTGAAGGGGCGCTTTCGGGAACCCTTAAGGTCCGGGACAATCTACTTCGATTGGGCCTTACAAAGTCATGAAGTTGGCTGACTACACTCGAGCAGAGCTCAGGCCCAGGGGTGGTGGCTAAACTCGCCGTAGAGTTCAGGAGCGAGACAGACTATTAATAAAACTAATGGCATCCCCTTCTTGCTTACTTCGCTAGCAAGGTATTCCCGATTGTCATCAGACAGAAAATGGGTTGGACTAGACTAGCTAAGAGTAGATTCGATATTCCATATGATAGGCACGGACTCCGTGAACGTCCTGGTTTTTTTTATTTCGGTTTCATTGATAGTAGAGTATCCTGGGTTGCATTTTGTCTAGCAGGTGAGGAAAGTCCATTTGTTACCCTAGGATCAATATGACAAGATAGTATTGTGACTCGAATCTATGCATTTCCAACATTTAGATGCCGGAAGACCTTCACGTGAGTAGACCTCTACGCACCTTTGAGCTCTCTTGTCTTGTACCTGAAAAGGCTTCCTTCTTCCAATTGGGGTGAAGACATAACAAGGTAGCCGTAGGGGAACCTGTGGCTGGATTGAGTCCTTCGCGATATTGGATTCTTGGGAACCATCACAAGTACGGCCGACCTCTATTTATTTGAACGAGAATGCAGTGTCGAATTCCTGCCTCCAGTCCAGAAGAGACATGACATCTATTGAACCTGCAAAACAGCCATCCTGTAAGGTGCCATTGTCGGCGGTCTTTGTGTGGTTCGGGACAAATCCTATTTGAAATGGATGGTGCCTAAACAAACATTCCGAAGAACAATACCACTAGTTGGTACTTTTATATCAGAAAGATGGGGCACATTTGAATAGGAAGAATTGATCTGTTCGTGTGAGATGATCTTTCTCGTCAGAGAGTGAGAGTAAAGGTTTGTCTCGAGAGGATATCTAGAAAGTCTCTTAGAATTTGCAGCGATATCTCATTTCTTGAAAGCTACTAGAAAAAGGGCAGGAAAGGCTTCTTTTGAATAGTTTCTGGCTTTCATAGCTAAATCGAACCTGGAGAGGAACCCTATTTAGTTGCTTCAGGAATGGCTATTTACGCTGCGCTTAGGAACCCCAACGCGTGATTGCTTATTCCTGGGCATAACTCTCTTTAGTTTCTTCTTTTCGCGTCAGCTTGCTGATTGGGGCTAATCCCTCATTGTTTTCGCGCATTTAGCTCAGGAATACGTTTATTTGCTAATATGATGGTCGGTCATAGTTCAGTAAAAAAATTAAGTAAATTTGCCATATTACTATAAATTTCGCCAAAGGAGAAAGTCTTTGCAACCGAAGTGAGCCGAGGAGCCGAGTGACGTGCCAGCGCTACAAATCGTAGTCCCTTTGTGAGCTTTCAGTGCGTAAAGCCTTAGCCTAGTCTATATCCACAGCTGACGCAACTCCCTATACTATTCTATGTTTTTTCCGAAAGCGTGCCAACTTTCCTCAGCCGGAACTCAGTCGAGACCACTTGTACAACTTTAACACGAACTTCAAAGCCCTAGCGGCCATGGTTGAAGCTTTAGGCTCCATATAGAAGGATCTTCTTATTTCTTCACCGTGGGCTCTCGCGTCATTTTCAAGAAATGATATTATATCACTTACATAAAGAGAGTTCCAACCAGACCGGTCAACTAGAGAGGCCTAGCCTGATCTGAGAAGTAAGTGAACTCGCCGCTCATCCGACATGTCTTACCAATAAGAAGGCTCATCAATCGCAGATAATTACTTTTCCACGGAAAGGCACCAACAAAGGCCCATACATGGCTTTTAAAGACTGCAAGTCATAATATCCACTTTATCCAACACCTTTTCAGGGACATTTTATTTTATTTTGATTATTTGGTCTCACCCGAATATAAAGAGACCCTCTATTGGCAAAAAGTTCCATTTTTCTCGAGAGGGCTATCACAGTCAGTTGGAAAACAATTCAACGGCCCGAGCAACCAGACTTAAGTTATACCGCTCCTTGCTCGTGGTGCGGCATACCAGAAAAAATTCTTTAACCAGAAAAAATTAGTTCGGATAGCGCCCCTTCACTTGATTCATTTTTTCCCCTATTTAGGGCAGTTTCTCCGTGTGCAATGCCACCTCTCACTAATTGAATTTTGTGTTATATTCCATTGTATAGAATTCATTTTAGACATTCTTCTCTTATGTAATTATAATGTTAGGAATAAAGGAAATTAGTGGCAACATCTCGATCCCCTACATCAACATGGTAAATTAGGTGAAATTTTGCACTACGTAGCATCGCCTCTCGACCCAATCCCCCTGACCACGAAGTACGAAGTGGTTGAAAGGATAAGAAAGCCTGACCCTCCTTACTTCTAATCCTAGTGGCTATGGTTTTCATCTCGGTAGGTGTCTTATTCTACATTTTCTTATATTTTAGAATCAAGTTATTAATGACAGGAAAGTCGTTTCTGTTGTGCAAAACATGCCTGTACTATAACAAGACTAAGTCAAATTGACAGCCCTAAGTAAGTTGTATAATAATCTAAGTTTGCATTTCGTATTGTATCACTTAAGTATGTAAAAATGTAAATAGATTAAACTGGAGTATTTTTCTGTAAACAGTCTCAAGCCTAAGAATAAACTCTGGAAGAAGATCATGAAGATCATGCCTCAGAGACAATGTGAAGAAGCTTGGAGTTGAATAAATCTATTTTGGGAAAGACATTTTAAGTCAAGAAATCTACAAGTCACAGATGAAGTCTTATAGAGAAGTCATTCGAGAACTCCAGAATGGCTTATTGACAAGTCAAAATCAGCTTATAGAGAAGTCTCAGAGATATTGACAAGTCAAATAAAGATATGAAGATTGGAGATATCGACAAGTCATTTCTACAATAGAGAATTCAGAGATATCGACAAGTCAAATTGAAATGTGAAGATTGGAGATATCGACAAGTCAAATTCTCACTAGAGATCTCAGAGATATCGATAAGTCAATATTCCTATAGAGATTTCAGAGATATCAACAAGTCTTTTTCAAATGCAGAAATTCAGAGATCTCGACAAGCTAAACTCTCTTATAGAGAACTCAGAGACTTCGATAAGTCAAAAAAACTAGAGTAATAAGAGATATCGATAAACCATTATACTTATCGAGATGTTGAGTTCTCTATATAACAAACTGGAGATCTCGATGTAAAACTCAAATACAGAATGCAGACCAGTTAAATATTCAAGATTATCAATCAACAAACAAATCAATCACTGATTTGAAAAGTCTAGAAAAAGTAGCTTGAAGAGTGCAAGATCAAAGGCCAAGATTAACTGACAAAGTAAAGTTACAGACATGCACGATTTGCAAAGATACACTAAGCCAGAAATGGAAAGTTTTAGTTAACTTAACCTAGGGTTTAGTACATGCTATTGCATGCTGTGTAAAACCTGTGTTTATTGTTCTATAAAGTAAACACTAGATGCTTTCTTTTAGTTGTAACAAATAGATCTAAAAATCTTGTAACTCTCTCAAGAAAGAAGTTGAGTTCTTTATCAAAAAAAGAACCCAGAAATTTGTAGCAAGACATACTTGATTTTAATATAAAATTAAATGAGTTTTGAAAGATAGTGTGTTCATGTGCATATTTTATTATTTCTGTTAAAACATATTATCTCTACAAGTTAGACTACTTTGTTCACCACTTCCATAAAAGTTCAAAAAGCTTAAAAATAAGCTAAAACATATTCACCCTCCTGTGTTGTATTCATTACCTAACAAGCGGTATCAGAGAAAAATCTGAAAGAAAAAAGATTAAAGATCTTGAAAGAATGAATACACATAAGCTTAACAGTATTAAAATTCCTACCTTTGACAGATCTAACTACACACTATGGAAAAAGAAATTATATCGTTCATGAGGACGGCCAATCCATTATATATTCAGATCCTCAAGAATATGAGAGTTGAGGAATCTACAGATGGAGACATGGTCATTCCAGTACATTCTGCTCCTAAAGATCATTCAGAATATACTGAACCTGAAAAATAAAAGGTCTCTCTGGATAGTGGCTTGCAGCTGATCTTAATAGAGTCACTTGACAATGTAATGTAGAATAACATTGTCAACTGTGACACAACCAAACAGATCTGGGATAAAATATAGATCCTATGTGAAGGAACAGAGGAAGTTAGGTCAAACCAAAGGAGGATTCTGTTTTCTCAGTATGAGGGGTTTATGGCTAAACCAAAAAAGGAATTATTGAAGTTTTTGAAAGGTTTAATAAATTGATAAATGACTTGCAGCTACATGATAAATATTATGAAGCTGAGGAGGTTAACCTAAAACCCCTTCTAGATCTTCCTGACCATCTTGAATAGAAAATATCATCTATTAGAGAAGGAAGAGATTTAAGCAGAATGACTTTGGAAGTTCTATATGGAATCTTGAAAACTTATGAACTTGAAATGCTGCAAAGATAGTCATTGAAAGCACACCATGGTCATGTTGTTAATGGTTCAAGTGCTTTGATTGTGAATGATAGAGAAAAAAGTGAAGATGGGCAAGATGATCAAGTTCCGGTTGTTCAAGTTATGGAACAAAAGAACAAAGGACCTCAAAAGCAAGTTGTATTGGAGTTGGAGGAAGATGAATATTACACCTTGGATGTGCTAGATTAAATGGATCAATCCATGGCTTACTTGGCTAGGAAATTTTCCAACATAAGAGTCAAGAAGCCAAGTTTTTTAAAAAATAAGGGACAATCTTCCAACAGCAACAACTGGAAACCAAAAGCTCGGTATAATTCAGTTAGCAAAGGTGGCTACAAAACTGGATCTGTGCATAAATCAAAGATAAGGTGCTTCAATTGTGATGAGTTGGGTCACTTTGCTACTGCTTGCAGAAAGCCTAAAAAGGTGAAGAAAGATAAAGCTTACTTGGAACTAGAAGCAAAGTATGAAGCTCTCTTGAAGAAACAATCTGAAAAAGCCTATATTATAGAAGGAAAGAGTTGGGATGATACTGATGTTGATGATGAGGATGAAGAAGTTGGAAACTATGCACTAATGGCTTTTGAGCATGGAGAAGCATCCACTTTAAAATCAAAGGTACCAACTCTAATCACTATTGATTTAAATGCTAGTCAATATAAGGAGACTGTGGAAAAGATGAGTGTAGAGATGTTTCATATACACACTAGCTTGGTAGCAGCTACTGAGCAAGTAAGTAGGCTAACAAAAGCTAATGAAAAGCTTGAGAATGAGAAGTGTTAGGGCGAAAATACGCGCTAAAATTCACGCAAGTATACGCATTCGTAAGTAGTATAAGATATAAATCAGATTCGTTCCCACAGAGACTGGTTTAGGTTAAGTTCAATTTATGCACCTATACAAAAATGTATGGTTATCGCTCAATGCTAAGACAAATAACAAATTGGATTTTGATTAAATTAAGAGATTATACTAAATAACATTAACTAAGAGAATTGAGGTTGAATTACTTATATGAGACAAACATGGGATTCTAACTTCATTAAATACTTCATTCAATAGCCTTATTATTCTCAACCTTAGCATGCAATGGTAATGACACTAATCAGATAACATGAAACTAGTAAACGCCAACTTTCGTTGCACGAATACCCTACTACCAGACATCCACAAAAGAGATAGAACTAAATAAACACCAATTATGTTGAGACCCTATATGTCTATAGAATTTGACAACATAAAGGTTTAAGCACAAGTTATCTACCGTGATTACATAGGGCAAGTAAGATGGTTAAAATTACCTACAAATCATGCATAACAATACATGAACCTATGCTAGCATGGCAAGCTCTAAATCTCTATATTCACTTTCGCTTCACTAGAGATTAACACGCTATCTTATATGTTAGTTACGCACATAAGATGAATAAGCACAACCAATACTAGGATATCAATCAATCACCACACACAAATATATTGAAACAAATTAAGTATTGAAATCCATAAGTAAATCCTTTAGAACCCCACGATAATGATTAGTTCATAACTGAACTCATCGTCACCATGGGTTCCATTGAAAGCATGATAATAAACAATATAAGAGTGCTAGGGTTCAAGAAAAAATCAAAAACGAGCATCCAAGTATCAACTATATTGAAGAAAATAAGAGTCTTCTTCTCCGTAGCCTTCTCGTACTCTCTATGTCTTCTTATTGCTCTCACAGGCCTCCTTATTGTTAAAAACGTCTTTTTATTGGAATATATAGGCTCCAGGATGACCAGGACTCTCAAAATCTTCAATTTCGACTAATATCAGGATTCTGGGGCAGAAACCGGGCGTGGCCACGCGGTCTTCGGGCGCAGCCGCGCTGACATTCTGGATTTTTTCTGACAAATCTTGTTTTGGACATATCTTGAGTTCTGCTCGTCAGAATTAGGCGATTCAACTGCCCACGCGAAGCTAACGAGATTCTATACAACTTGAGAATAGCCTAGGCTTCCAATTATGATATTTGTTCAGGATAATTATTTGAAAAGCTTCGTTCTTCCTTTAACTGATGCCTGAAATGCAATAACACAAAAATACATCAAAAATATCAACAACTTGAGTCCAAAACACCAACTTAAGCCTGTAATGAAGCATTCCAAGTAGATATAAAATCCACTTATCAAGAAGCAAAAGATGGATCTGCTGCTTGTGGAGCTTGAGTCAGCAAAGCAAGAAAATGAATATTTGAAAAACAAGATGAAGTGTGCCAATGAGATTGAAGCTGTGTTAAGAGAGAAGATTGAAAAGAATGAGGTGAAACTGAAATCATTCAGGAATGCATCTGAGTTGGTTGGTCAGTACCATGAGAAGAACAAGCCATGTGCTAATATAGCTATTGGTCTTGATTATGATGCTTTGAATAACAAGAAAGCTGTAGGTAGTAAAGGAAAAGCAACTGAAAATGAAGATGTTCCAGCTATGCTGAAAAAGGTTGGTTCACCTATGTTCAAAGCATGTGAAGTAGATTTCAGTGAAGAAGAGTTGATCATAAAGTAAGAAATTGTTGATGAAGATAATGAGAAGAAAAATGAAGAAACAACTCCAACTTCCAAAGCTGAAAAGAAGCCCATGGTCAACCAAGATTCCAAGACACCTGTCAAAGAAGTAAAAACTGAAGATGCAAGAAAGAAGAAGAAAAATAGAAATGGGAAGATTGGGATAAACAAGATCAATAATTTTTCTTATGTTGCAGATGTTCCAAGAAAACAATGTCAAAAATATGGCTCTATGAATCATCTAACTCACCTTTGCAAAAAGGTTGTTAGTAACCCAGGAGTGGGAGCATACAAGTACAATGAAGAAAAAACTGAAGATCCCTACTTATTATGTGACAAGTTTGATTGCATACCTTGCAACATGAAAGTAATGACAAGTTGCCACAAGCTGAGTGTTGATATTAAGGAAATCAATATTGAGTCTTCAGCCAAAAAGGAAAATGCACATCATTCAATGAATTATATTCTTTCTGAATCATCAAACTCTACCTCTATCAAATCTGTTAACAAGAGAATAATACCCAACACTTCTTAGGTTGCTAAACAAACCTAAACTCATTGTGTGCAGGGAAAATGAATGAAAGTCATATGGATCATAGACAGTGGATGCTCAAGACATATGACAGGTGATATGGCCCTACTATCACAGTTTCAGGAGAAGGATGACCCATTAGTGACTTTTGGAGACAACAACAAAGGGTTCATAATGGGATATGGCAAATTGATTTCTGGAAATATTATCATTGAAGATGTAGCACTAGTAGCTGATCTTGAAGTAAATCTCCTTAGTGTTAGTCAATTTGCAGACAAAGGATTCAAGGTCTCGTTTGACAAAGGAGAATGAATTTTTATCTACAAAAAGATGGGTGAAATTGCTTTGAAAGGAGCAAGGAAATGAAGCTTATTTTTTGCAGACTTGGACTCAGCAAATGAGGATGGAATTTGTTGCTTCTACACCAAGGCATCTATAGAGCAAAGCAAGCTATGGCATAAGAAACTATCTCACTTGAATTTCAAGGAAATCAACACTCTGGTCAAAAAAAAGTTAGAGAGACATGTCTAATCTGGAGTTTGCTCAAGATGAAGTTTGTGATGCTTGTCAAAAAGGAAAAATGAAGAGATCAAGTCACAAGAGTAAAACTGTGAATTCTATAAGTGCACCTTTATAACTTATTCACATGGATTTATTTGGACCAGTTAATGTCTAGTCAATTTCAAGAAAAAGATATGCACTTGTGATGGTGGATTAATACTCAAGATATACATGGGTAGAATTTATGCACTCTAAAGATGAAACTCCACACATCATAATTGAACACATCAAGAAGATTGAAAAGCAGGCTGAAGATCAGAACTGTGTGAAAAGATTGAGAAGTAAATGAAACAGAATTCAGGAATGCAACCTTAAATAAATTCTGCAAAGATAAGGGTATTGTTCAAGAATTCTCATCTGCTAGAACTCCTCAGCAAAATGGGGTAGGTGAGAGAAAGAATAGAACACTAGTAGAGGCTGCTAGAACAATGCTGCAAGATGCAAAACTGTCAACTAGTTTTTGGGAAGAAGCTGTGAACACTACATGCTATACTCAAAATAGATATCTCATTAACAAGAATCTTGGAAAATCACCGTACTCAATCTTGTCTAAAAGGAAGCCTATTATGAAGCATCTTCATGTGTTTGGAAGCAAATGCTACGTTTTGAAGGAAATCTCTGAATATGTGGGAAAATTTGACTCTAAAGTTTTTGAGATAATTTTTCTGGGATATTCATTGGAGAGAACTGCATATAAAGTCTATGTGATTGAACAGAAAAAATTATGGAAAGCACATATGTTACTTTTGATGATGACAAGTGCCCAGGCTTGGAATGCCTTGATGAAAGTGAAGCTGAAGCCCTAAAGTTTAAAAATCTCAACATTGATAGTGATTCTGATTATGAAGGTGAAGTCAACACAAATCACAAAGTTGATGAAGAGTCTACTGGACAAGTGAATCTTGAGAATGAAAGTTCATCTCAAACACCTGAATTTGATAGTACAAACTCAGGGGGAGAAAGATGAGAAAATTCTGAAAGTCATACCAATGATGAAGAAGAAGCAGAAAATACAAGTCAGCAAACTCACACAAGGAAATGGGATAGAAATCACAATGCATATGCAATTATTGGTGATCCCAATGTTGGAGTGAGGACTAGAAGTGCAAATGCAAATGAATGCCTTCATGCATGTTTTCTTTCACAAGTTGAGCCAAAAAAACTGAAGAAGCTCCTGATTGGATTTTTGCTATGCAAGAAGAGCTAAATCAGTTTGAGAGGAACAAAGTTTGAAAATTAGTTCATGTACTAAAGAACATGAGTATAATTGGAACAAAGTGGGTGTTCAGGAACAAAATGGATGAAAATGGAATTGTTACCAGAAACAAAGCAAGGTTGGTTGCAAAAGGCTACTCATAGGAGGAAGGAATTGACTATGATGAAACTTTTGCTCCAGTTGCAAGACTTGAAGCAATAAGGATTTTTCTTGTATTTGCTGCACATTTAAATTTTAAAGTATATCAAATGGATGTCCAGAGTGCTTTCCTTAATGGTGAGTTGGAAGAAAAAGTGTGTGTGCAACAACCACATGGCTTTGAAAATCCAGAATTTCAAAATTTTGTATACAAGTTACTCAAGGCTCTTTATGGACTAAAACAAGCACCTAGAGCTTGGTATGACACACTATCAGAATTCTTGATTAAGCATGGATTCATTAGAGGCACAATAGACAAGACTCTCTTCTACATGAAGCATGATAATGATATGATCCTAGTTCAGATTTATATGGATGATATTATCTTTGGTTCTACAAATGAAAAGCTTTGTCAAAGATTCTTCAAGCTTATTTTTTGCAGAGTGATTATGAAATGAGTATGATGGGGCAACTGAGTTACTTTTTTGGACTTCAAGTCAGTCAAAGAAGTGATGGAATCTTCATCAGCCAAACTAAGTATGTCAAAGATTTATTGAAAATTTTTGGTATGGTTGATTGTTCACCTGCATCTACACATATGTCTACAACTACAAAGTTGGATGAAGACAAAAAGTGCAAAAGTGTAGATATTTCAAGCTATAGAGGATTGATTGGATCTTTGTTGTACTTAACTGCAAGTAGACCAGACATCATATTTGCTACATGTCTGTGTGCAAGATTTCAAGCCAGTCCAAAAGAATCACATTTGATGGCTGTGAAGAGGATTTTCAGATACTTGAAGGGAACTCCAAAGTTATGATTATGGTATCCTAAGGGAACTGGTTTTAAAGCTGTTGGATACACAGATGCAGATTTTGCTATATGCAGGGTTGACAGAAAGAGCATTAGTGGAAGCTGTCAGTTTCTTGGACAAAGACTTGTATCCTGGTATAGCAAGAAATAACAATCAGTGTCAACTTCCACATATGAGGCTGAATACATAGCTGCTGGGAGTTGTTGTGCTCAAGTGCTTTGGATTAGAAATCAGCTAATGGACTATGGCCTAGTGTTACATAAAATTCCAATTATGTGTGATAATACTAGTGCTATATCTATCGTGGCTAATCCAGTTAATCATTCTAGAACAAAGAATATTGATGTAAGGTACCATTTTATTAGAGAACATGCTGCAAATGGTACCATTGAGCTCATTTTTGTTCCAATAGAAAAATAATTAGCTGACATTTTTAATAAACCTTTGGATGAAGAAACTTTCACTAGACTTGTAAGTAAAATTGGAATGTTAAATTCTTCATCCTGAGGCAATAACTCAGCTAATATTTTGTAGTAGATTAGTTTCTAGTTAATCAAAATTAATTTGATTTAATTGGAAATTAACTAGAATATGAATTATAAATATTTCAGAATTCTCTACATATTTATTTTTCAAAATTCAAAATTTAGCTTGGGATTTTTCAAATTCTAAGAAAACTTTCTAAATGTTGATTTGCATTTTTAATATGTAAAATTAGCACAAGGAAGAATTAAAGTAATCAAAAGGATAGAGAACTGAGTTATCGATAAGTCTAATTGACTTATCGACAAGTCATTTTAAGACTTCTCGAGTGAGTTCTCGATAAGTCAATTTTCTGACTTATCGAGGGACTTCTCGATAAGCTTCATTATGACTTATCGATAAGTCGTTGTAGAGTTTTCTATACGTGGTAACTTACAGAGTTCTCTACAAGTACAATTTTAGATTTGTAAATAACTCAGAATTAAGATAATTTAATTTAATAAATTATTTTAGTAAAATACTTTTGACAAAATCATTCTAATTTTATTTTGATTTATTCAAATAAAAATTGGAAATAATTCAGTCCATTTTTGGGCAAACTGGTTATTTATTTGACACCTCGATAAGTCTTTTTCTAGTTCTCGATAAGACTCAGAAATATTTCATATCGGTATGTATTTATTTTCTCCAATATGACTTCTCGATAAACAAATTCCAAACGTTTATTTTGAGTTCTCGACAAGTCATTTACGTTTTACTATAAATACACAACATCTAGACATACACATCCTTACGCCTTCGAGATCCCTAAGTGACCTAATTTTTAAATCCAAACCGATTTCTCTCTCGTTTCAAGCTCTTTCTCTCTCATTTTTCTTACCCATTCTTTCTTACTCAACAACAATGGCACTCAACAATGTTAGATCTGATATCCCCAAGAATGGAACTAACTACCTTACTTTTACTGATGCCAATCAGGCCCCTGATTCTTTCAAGGGGTTTGTCAAGTTTTTGTCTGAATCATATCCCCAAGAATGGAACTAACTACCTTACTTTTACTAATGCTAATCAGGCCCCTGATTCTTTCAGGGGGTTTGGCAAATTTTTGTTTGAATCATATCTTCAGGTGCTTTAACTCCTAATTCAATCCTGTACCTGGATGTCCTGCATGCATTCTGGACAACTGCTGTGGTGAGGACAGTTATGAATAACAACTCTGTATGTATGGTGGTGACTTGCTTAATTGGAGGCCAACAAATTGAGTTCAATGAGTTAGATGTGAATGCATCTTTGGGTCTTCCTGAAGGGTTTCGAGCACATAAACGCAACGGAAATAGTAATTAAAAATGTGAAAAATCAGAATTTTCGAAACCCACCGCAGGATCCATGCAAAAAATAGATATTTAATTCGTAGATCAGATTGTTTACCTTAAGAAGCTTTACAAATTGGTTGACTAATGGAAATCCAAAGCTTGTTCAATCACCACGCATCCCGCTCTCGCGATCTACACTCTATCGGTATCTACACGAATGCTTGAACGCAAGGATTGAATGTGTACTAGCACAAACTCGTTTCTTCTTGCTCTCTCCATCTTCTCCCTTGGTGGCTAGAGTTTTAGTAAAAGTCTTGCATACAAAATCAGCCACACAAGAGATATTATATAGAGAGTATAATAAGAATTATAACTCTTAACTAATTAGGAGTTATTATTAATTCGAAATTCCTATTTGTATAATAATTAAGTCACACTTAATTATTTAACAAATGAATTTCATAATTAATATTAGTAAATTTGAATATCAATATTTATCTAATTAATTAAGTCATACTTAATTAATATTATAAATAATTCGAATTACTTTAATATATTTTAAATCCAATTTAAATTAAATAATCCTTCAAGCATTCTTAGTGTGTGACCCTATAGGTTATTATTACGTTGGTAACGTATTTTAAATCTAATATAAAATCGTAAACAATGAGCGGCATCTAGTAATACATCATTATTACCCAAGTAATAATAATTGAATCGGTGATCGATTAAACCTTTCGTGAATAATGTACAGTGTATTATAATCCCTTTAACCAAATATTATAGATTAAACTAGATGCATGTAACGTGTCATCCTCATCATAGTTTAATCCAAGTTTTCTTGATCAATGAGTAGACTATCATATCAAATTGACATTTGTGCGTGGCCACGCATTTAATAGTCTAGCTCACACAAGAAGCCAAAAATATCACTCCTAAAATAGGAGGGTTAAATCCCATAAAGATCATTCATATTTCTCATACGATTCATAATATACCCAATGTCCACTTTTATCATTACCAGGTCAAGGACAACTTTTAATGGAATCAATGTATATTAATTCTCATATATAAATATAATGACTTCAAGTCTAAGGATCATTATATCATTATCACTGTGAGAATTACTTATAATACAACAGACATGTAGAATATCACATCGGGTCTGTCCAGCACCATGTATATATACATCTTCATGTGTTTTTGACTTTAGTATCATCATATCTATGATCAATGAGATATGATCATCAGTCAACAAATATACCAGTTTTAGTGGATTATTATTGTCTCTTAATAATAATACTCGACTAGGGACCTTTAGGAATATTGTACTATTCTCATAATCTCATTTCTAAGTCACGTACTTAGAGATATAGAATTGCATATCATATTCCAAGGACATTTATTAATCTAACATTTATATCGCAGTAAATTAAGAATTAATAAATTATAAAGGGAATAATCGATAGAACATAAACATTAATAATCCTAATGTCTTAAACTAAAACATCATAGTGTTGTCTCTATGGCACAAACACTAAAAATCTCCCACTTGCACTAGAGCCAATCACTCATGTATCTAATACTCATGGAACTAGTATGACCATCATGCTTCTGCTGCGACAAAGCCTTAGTCAGTGGGTCTGCAACACTATCATTACTATGCACTTTACATTTATATCTCCTTGATCGTTAATCTCATTAATAAGGTGATATCGCCTAAGGACATGCCTAAATAGTCTCCTTGGCTATTTCAAAAGTATCAATATATTCGGATTCCATTATACAATCTTCAATATTCTTGTTGTGAATCATTCTAGCTAACATAACTTATATTTAGACAAAACACAAACGAGACATAGACTCATAATCATCCTTGTCTATCCAGAAATTAGGTTAAGAAACTAGTATCAGTGTAACTCTTTATAACCAGTTCCCTATCTTCTCCATACACCAAAATAAATCTTTAGTCCTCTTTAAGTACTTAAGAATATTCTTGAAAATTATCCAGTGACCCCCACCTAGATTAGACTGGTATTTGCTCGTCATGCTCAAAGCATACGAAACATCAGGATAAATACATATCATTGTACACTTTATAGATCCAATCGCTAAAGCATATGGAGCTTTCTCGAACGGCCCTTATCATATAATGATTTAGGGGCAATTATCTTTTGAGATTACTATCTCACGAGACATCGAAACTGTGGCGCCCACCAAATTTGCACACAAACCACACACACACACTTATATTACAAACGTCTAATCCCAACTATTCAAATTTACAACTGAATATTTAACATTCTTACAAACTTCACAAACTTAAATAATCACAAAAGTCTTCAGCTAGCTTATTCCCCTTAACTTGGAATCCTAGCTCACGCACTGGATTGGGGATCCTCGCTACCAACGGGTTCCTTCTTAACTTGAAAAGAACATAAACAAAACCGCACAAATGAGCTAACTAGCTCAGCAAGTCACATTAACGATACTGAGATTAAACAATGATCAAGTGAAATGATTTAAGGTATCAAGTTTATGGATGAGCAATGATTTAGAATTGGATATTAAGTTTTCATTTTTAAAAACCAAGGTTAGGCTACTGATCAGTCATGCACTAACCCCGAGCAAGGCACACAGATTTGCTCTAATTACTGGATCCAAGGCACACATTGGCCTAACTTGACCATCAATCTGGTCTGACCACGAATCTGGTCCATATTTTATAAAATAATCCAATTCAATAGCAATAACAAAATAAACAATGTAAAACAATAAAAAGAATCATGAACAAAATTAGGTTCCAAGCATAAGATGGTTTGCAATCTTCATAAGGAAATAACATGGAAATCACCAGGGTTGGTTATCAGCAGGTACAAGAATTGGATAATAAAAGGATCAATGTCTTATAGTTATAAGGATTTGTCTTTCGGTGTGTAAGGTATAAAGGTTTGATTGTTTAAACAATTTTGGTTGCGTGTTCGGTATATAGTTTGTATATATTTGTGGAGTAGTATCGTGTGTCTGGGGTTCGTATTTGGGTATTCAACAATCAATGGTTCAGAAAGAATAAGGCTTACGACTCAAAGATCAATAAATAAAATCAAGGTTTAAGGTTCAGTGCTTCAAAGCACTTGCAATATAAAATAGGACTATAAATTATTCACAATATATCTTGAAAAGGTTCAAAACACTTGCCTTGTCTGAACTCGCTAACACTTTACTGGCTTTCAATCACAATCTCCTATTTTCCGACTATCTGCTTCCTTTCCTACGTCTTGCCTCTTCTGCTCGAATATCATAAGCATCTATCAATACTTATCTTACTTGATTCTAGTCGATATAAACTTCTATCTACCCTTCGTTTTACCCAAATCCGATTTACGGATTGAAAGATATGATTAAAACAGTCATATGGTATACACATACACATTTAACACGTCAATCAATGCACATATAACACATAACACGTAAGGTGTTCAATGGAAATACTTTTTCAAAGAAGATTTGATATTAAAATGCTTTTTCAGATATCTAATATGAATTTTTAAACATTTTACGAAATTAAAACGGGCCGTTGAATCATTTTAAAATAATGAACATGATTTGATTGGCCGAATCTGGCTTTAAAATAATTTTATAATAATTATCGAGCCTTAAAAATAATTTAAAATAATATTTTAAAGCTCGAAACTATTTTCGGAATTTTTTTTAAATCAAAACTAAATAATTAAATCTAAATAAATAATTAATTAAAAATAATTAATAACTAATTAAATCAATTAATCAATTAATTTTCGAATTAATTGATCAATTATCTAATTAATTATTAACTAAAATTAATTAACTAATTAATTCAGATTTATTTTTGAATTAAAAAAAAATTTGGAATTAAAATAATAATTTTTAATTTTTTTTAATAATAAAAAACGAATTTCTGTAATTAAAATAAATAGAAATATAATTTTTAAATAATTTTAAAACAGGAATCCTATTTTTGCAAAGTTTACAAACTACAGGGACCTAACTACATCATTTTTAAAACTATAGGTACTAAACTGTAAATTTTTACAGGGCTCGCCGGAAAACGATCGTGGTTCACAGGAGATGGCGTTCCCGGAATCGTCACACCACTAGGAGCTCCAGATCACTTTTACTAATCACCAGGAACACAACCATACAATCAAATCACACGAATAACCCAGAGTTGGCCGAAAAATGGCCAAGAAACTCGCCGTCTCCGGTGAGTTTTGTTTGCTTCGATTTGAGCAAATCAGAAATCGTCTGTTGATGTACTATACATGAATCGATTGCAAATTCAACCAGGAACACGATGCAATCAACAAAAACGTCTAATAACCCCTGGGGAAGAAGCCCCCCAATTTCAATTGAAAACATTCATACGGGTTATGAACCGTAATTTTGAAATTCGAAATTAAAACTCAATTTTGAACATGTTATTGAACTCCAAATCAGTCATAGAATATATCAAAATCATCAGAAAGAAAAGCTCTACAACATGCAATCATCAAATCATACAAATAATTTGTCAAATAAAAATTCATATTTTGAATCAAATTAATTCGAAAATAAATAAAAATATAGAAAAATAACCTTTAATTCTGCAGTTTTGAAACTTGTTGATTATGATTAGACCTGACAATACTGGTATACGACACGTGAACACGGAACGAAACGACACGAATAATTAGTGTTTGGATTCGAAAATTTGGTACACGAACACGAAAGCACACGAACACGATAAAACACAAATATAATTAGTGTCGGGTATGGGTTTCCGATATAGGTACACGACACGGAACGAAAGTACACAGAATAAATAAATAGTTAAATTGTTTTAAAAATATAATATATATATATAGGGCTGAGTTCTATGGAGTCCACCTTTTTATCGGAGTCCTCGGAGTCCATCTACGTTCTGCAAATAAAATATATTGTAAAACGTGTTATTTTGCAAAACATGTTACACAAATAGCATAACTTCAACAAAATCATGCAAATCTCATATATTTACGGTACAATATGTATGTTCTGCAATATGTTCTGCAACATGAACATTTATGTTCTGCAAACTAAACATGTTTTGTAGAATATATATTTTTGCAATGTTCTGCTTGTAAAATGTATGCAATCTACAAGATTTTTGATAGAATAGTGATGTTTGTCGAAAAATAATATGTTTTGCAATATTTTAAGCTATATTTTACTTGCAGAACATATATGGACTCCGAGGACTCCAATTAAAGGTGGACTCCATAGAACTTTACTCTCTATATATATATATATTACATACAAAATATGCTATTTATTTTCAGATTCGTGGTGATCGTGGATGCAAAAAAGAACAAGGAAGATCAAGTAGTTGACTTTATGATTTTAATTTCTTTTGAATGTCGAACAATTTGTAATTTGTTGCACGCAAAAACATTTTCACTTGTTTCTTGCTTTTGTATTTAAAACTTTGTTCACTATTTAAGACCATTTGATTATCAATTGCATTTTTTAATATTTAATTCTTTTCGTATATAATCCGTGTACTTTAGTGTACCAAAACGGGTAAACACGAATATATTAGTGTCGGGTTAGTGTCACCAAATTGGTACACGAATCCAAATCCGGGTCGGGTTCGGATTTAAGGTTTAGTACACAAAAACACGAAAGTACAGGGAACGTTTGTATACGACACAGAACGTTTCCAGGTCTAATTATGTTAGAACACCTCAAGACCTTCGTTTTGAGTACTCGAACTTTCGAACAGAATTCGATTAAACCTTCAGAAGTTGGTTTGATTCTCGGAAGTTTATATGAAATTAGGGTTTTCTCTGAAAAATTATATAATTAACTATTTGCAAATAATTTTCTGTACGAAATAAAATACGGTAAGGGTATTTATAATTACGGAATATTGGTACCCCGATGGATCATACCGGATATAAAATATTACGTTTATTTGAGAAAACAGATCCAAAACGGTACTAGTTTTGGGATAATTATCCAAATCTGTACATTTTGTACTGCGGTCATGGTCTCAGCGCTTTTGTTACACTTATTACGAGATGATAATTATAATAGTTTAATAAAAAGATCCCATTTATCGAAAATACAGGTTTTATCGATTTACTGAAACAAATTTTGCATCAAAAATATCGCGCCGGGACCCACACGGGGAAAACCGTACGCCGGATCGAAAAAGTCAAAACATGGAAAATGCTCGGAATATTGCAATTAGGTTAGGAAGGAGTTCTTGGAAGAGTTTCGGGTTATAAAAACGTAAAAACGGGTGAGGTCGGCTGGTTCCCGATTATACAAAATAGTTTATAAATACTCGGAAAAATAATTTATTAAATTCATAAATCTTTTATAAATTCATTAAACAACATAAAAATTAATAGAAAAATATGTCAAATATCTATACTTTATTTTGGACATATAAAAATTAAAATACTCAAATTATATCATATTTAAACATCCAAACACATATACCACTTAACAAATATTTCACTGAATAAATACATAACATACAAAATATTTATTTATTAACCAAAAATAATTACACGATATATCCCAGATATTACATCCTTCCCCCCTTTAAAGGATCCTGTCCTCAGAATCTCCTAAGAAAACAAATGAGGGTACTTTCCTCGCATATCACTTTCTAACTCCCAGGTTGATTCTTCAACCTTTGGGTTTCTCCACAATACTCTTACTAACTTTACAACTTTATTTCTTAACACTTTCTCTCTTTCTTCTAGAATCTCTATCAGACTCTCTACATATGACAAATCTTCCTGAAGTTCTATCGGCTCGTACTCAATTACATGCCTGGAGTCTAGATTGTACCTCTTAAGCATCGATACGTGAAAAATATTATGAATGTGCTCCATATGCGGGGGTAATGCCAATTCATAAGCTACTTTGCCAACACGCTTCAAAATCTCAAAAGGTCCGGCATATCTAGGACTCAACTTTCCTTTCTTTCCAAATCTCTTCAATCCTATCCACGGCGACACTTTCAGCAATACTAAATTTCCTTCTTTAAATTCCATATCTTTTCTTGATTGGTCTGCGTACTTCCTCTGACGGTCTTGTGCAGCCATTAATCTTTTCTGGATAACTTCAACAACTTCCTTCATCTGTTACACTAATTCAGGCCCAAGTATCTTACGTTCTCCTACTCATCCCAATATACTAGAGATCGACATTTACGTCAGTAAAGAGCTTCATAGGGTGGCATCCCGATAATGACATGGTAACTGTTGTTGTAAGCAAATTTTACCAAGGGTAAGTGCCCGTCCCAACATCCTTTGAAATCAATGGCACAAACACGTAACAGGTCTTTAATTGTCTGAATTGTTCGTTCACTTTGGTTGTCCGTCTGTGGATGGTAAGCTGTACTCATATTTAATCTGGTTCCCAAGCATTCTTGAAAAATTCTCCAAAATCTTGAATGAAATCTTGGGTCTCGATCAGATACAATAGACACGGGCACTCCATGACGAACTACTATCTCCTTCAGGTACATATGGACCAACTTGTCTAGTGAAAATCTTTCATTTATAAGTAGAAAATAAGCTAATTTGGTAAGTCTATCCACTATAATCCAAATGGCATCGTGATTTGCTTTTGTTATTGGTAATCCAACTATGAAATCCATGGCATTGTGCTCCCACTTCCATTCTGGAATCTCTAATGGTTGCAATAATCCACTTGGTCGCTGGTGCTCTGCCTTGACCCTCTGACATGTGTAACATCTACTAACCCATTCTGCAATCTCTCTCTTCATATCTGGCCACCAATAATTTTCCTTTAAATCTCTATACATTTTTGTACTTCCTGGATGGATTGAATACCTTGAATTATGAGCTTCCTGTAAAATTTCATTCTTCAAATCTGTTATTGGTGGAATCCAAATTGTAGAAGAAAACCTAAGAATAACTTGATCGTCCTTTTATGTACACAACTCTTCACCTACCAAACGGTTGATGTCCTGATCCATTACTTCCTCTTGACACTTTCTTATCTTTTCTAACAATTCTGGCTGAAAAGTCTTACTCTACATCTTTGCTTCGTCAGGCTTGCAAACTATGATTTCCAATTCCAATTTCTGAAATTCCTTGTATAACTCCTCGGGTACTGATAACACATTCAACTTCTCTTTTTGACTTAACGCATCCGCCATAACATTTGCTTTTCCGGGATGATAGTTAATCGTGCAGTCGTAGTCCTTAATCAATTCCAACCATCTCCTATGTCTCATGTTAAGCTCCTTTCGCGTAAATATGTACTTCAAACTTTTGTGATCCGTATAAATCTCACATTTTTCTCCATATAGATAATGTTTCTAGATCTTCAAAGCGAATACTATGGCCGCTAGTTCCAAATCATGAGTAGGATACTTCTGTTCATGAGGTTTTAATTGCCTCGACGCATACGCAATAACCTTATCGTGCTGCATCAGAACATAACCTAGTCCCTTATGAGAAGCATTACTATAGATTACAAAATTTCCTTGGTCATCTGGAAGTGACAAAACAGGTGTCATGATCAATCTCCGCTTCAATTCCTGAAAACTTTCTTCACATTTGTCATTCCATATAAATTTTTCATTCTTCCGCATAAGCTTTGTCAATGGCGTCGCAATCTTCAAGAAATCTTGAACAAATCGTCGATAATATCCCGCTAATCCTAAGAAACTTCTTACTTCTGTTGGTCTTATCGGCCTTTCCCAATTTGTAATAGCTTCAATCTTTGCCGGGTCCACTTTCATCCCTTCATTACTTACTATGTGCCCTAAGAACTAAACTTCCTGAAGCCAAAACTCACACTTCAAAAATTTAGCATATAACTTTTCCTTCCTCAAAATTTCCCAAGATGTACTCAAATGCTCTGCATGGTCTTCTTCTGTCTTCGAGTAAATCAAAATATCATCTATAAACACAATGACAAACTTGTCCAAACATTTTTTGAAAATTCTGTTAATCAGATCCATAAATGTTGTTGGGGCATTGGTTAATCCAAAAGACATCACTAAGAATTCATAATGTCCGTACCTTGTTCTGAAAGTTTTCTTTTGTATATCCTCCGGCTTAATCTTCAATTGGTGATATCCCGATCTCAAATCAATCTTGGAGAAGTACTTGGCTCCCTTCAACTGGTCAAACAAATCATCAATTCGAGGTAATGGATACTTATTCTTGATTGTAAGCTTGTTGAGCTCTCGATAGTCGATGCACAGTCTCATGCTTCCATCCTTCTTCTTAACAAATAGTACCGGTGCACCCCATGGGGATACACTGGGTCTAATTACTCCTTTCTCTAACAACTCTTGCAATTGCTTTGCTAACTCCTTTATTTCAATGGGAGCCATTCTGTACGGGGCCTTGGATACTGGTTCTGTTCTAGGTGCTAAATTGATTGCAAACTCAATTTCCCTATATGGAGGAAGCCTTGGTAACTCATCAGGAAACACGTCTGGAAACTCATTGACTACCGAGATATCTTCAAGTTTTGCTGGCTCCTGACTTCTATCAATCACATACGCAATGAAATGCTCGCATCCTTGTCATAGCAACTTTTTAGCTTGAATCATTGGTAAGAACCTCCTTGCTTGCTTCTAGCCCTTAAACATTACCATTCTCTCGTCTGGCGTCTTTACAATTACCTTCTTATTATGACAGTCTATCTGAGCATTGTGCTTAGATAACCAATCCATTCATAGAATAACGTCAAACTCTCCTAACTTAAATCGTATCAAATCCATACAAAACTTATTACTAGAAATTTCAATTTCACAGTTCACACAAACTTGATTGACAGATACATGTTCTTGATTTGCTAATTCCACGGTCATTATTTCATTTAAATACTCAACTGGACAATTTAACTTACTAACAAATTCTCGGGAAATAAACAATCGAGTTGATCCTGAATCTATTAACACTTTGGCACATAAAGAATTCATATTAAGCGTACCTGCCATGACATCAGTATCCTGGATAGCGTCCTTCATAGACATATCAAAAACTCTGGCCCTTGGAGTCTCATTCACTACTGGAGTGGATCCCATGATTCTTAATGCATTGCTAACCAGGGTTGGTGTCTTGTAATCCCTAGCTATATGTCCTGGATTTTCGCACTTAAAGCATGTAAATCCAATGGCTGGAACCTTAACTGCTGGATTTTGGGTAGGCTGGTCCTTGTTCACTTGCTCTCTAGCTGGCTGGTTATGACACTCCCTTGAATAGTGTCCCTTCTGATTACACTTGAAACAAACTACATTTAACTTATTAAAACTCCTCCATATTTCTTCCCACATACCTGACAATCTGGAAAAGTTAGCCTCAACTGATTTGGCTGGTTCACATTGGCTGGTTCACACCTCAAGACCTTCGTTTTGAGTACTCGAGCTTTCCAATCAGAATTCGATAACACCTTCAAAAGTTGGTTTAATTCTCGGAAGTTTATATGAAATTATGGTTTTCTCTGGAAAATTATATAATTAACTGTTTGCAAATGATTTTCTGTACGAAATAAAATACGGTAAGGGCTATTAATAATTACGGAACATTGGTACCCTGTTGGATCATATCAGATATAAAAATATTACGTTTATTTGAGAAAACATATCCAAAACCGTACCGGTTTTGGGATAATTATCCAAATCTGTACATTTTGTACTGCGGTCTTGGTCTCAGCACTTTGGTTACACTTATTACGAGATGATAATTATAATAGTTTAATAAAAAGATCCCGTTTATCGAAAATACAGGTTTTATTGATTTACCAAAACAAATTTTGTATCGAAAATATCGCGTCGGGACCCGCACGGGAAAAATCATACACCGGATCGAAAAGTCAAAACATGGAAAATGCTCGGAATATTGCAATTAGGTTAGGAAGGAGTTCTTGGAAGAGTTTCGGGTTATAAAAACGTAAAAACGGGTGAGGTCGGCTGGTTCCCGATTATACAAAATAGTTTATAAATAGTCGGAAAAATAATTTATTAAATCCATAAATCTTTTATAAATTCATAAAACAACATAAAAGTTAATAGAAAAATATGACAATTATCTATACTTTATTTTGGACATATAAAAATTAAAATACTCAAATTATATCATATTTAAACATCCAAACACATATACTACTTAACAAATAATTCACCGCATAAATACAGAACATACAGAATATTTATTTATTAACCAAAAATAATTACACGATATATCCCAGATATTACAGAAACATATCTTTTCTTTATCTCCTCCATTCTAAAATGATGCAATATTTTATCAATGTATGTACTCCGACTAGGTCGATTAATCTTTTCAATCTATCTCTATAAATCTTGATCCCTAATATATAGGTAGCATCGCCTAAGTCTTTCATCGAGAAACTATTTCACAACCAAGTCTTAACAGCCTGTAGAGAAGGTATACCATTCCTTATTTGTTATATGTCATCTACATATAATACTAGGATTGTCACATGGCTCCCACTAACCTTCTTGTAAACACATGGTTCATCTCCATTTTGAATAAAGCCAAACTCTTTGACCGTTTCATCAAAATGAATATTCATTCTCCTTGAGGCTTGCTTCAATCTATAAATAGATAGAAGCAACTTACAAACTATCTTAGCAAACTTTGGATCGACAAAGCCCTCAGGTTGTATCATATATACATCATCTTCAAGGCTCACATATAAGAAAGCAGTTTTGACATCCATTTTCCAAATCTCATAGTCAAATTAAGCAACTATTGCTAACAAAATCCTGATGGACTTTAACATAGTAACCGCTGAAAAAGTCTCATCATAGTCTATACTAAGAATTTGTTTGAAACTTTTTGCCACTAGTTGCGTCTTATAGGTCTGTACTTTACCATCCATGTCAGTTTTCTTCTTGAAAACCCACTTGCACCCTATAGGTTTTACACCTTCAAGTGGATCAACTAAAGTCAATACTTTATTTTGATACATGGATTACATCTCGGATTTCATGGCCTCTAGCTATGTCTCGGAGTCTGAATTGTACATAGCATCTTGGTAGGTGAGAGGCTTATCATTATCCGTAAGCATCACATCACCATCTTGAGTCAAAAGAAATTCATAATTTTTCTCGGGCTCATAGTGAATCCTACTAGATCTACGAATAACCTGTGTTTCTTAGACATGATAACTTTTAACATTTTGATGTACATCCTGATCTTATTCCAACTCTGGTTCAATGTTATCATGTGGTTCTCGATCTTCATCGAGATGTATTATCCTCCCACTGATTTTCTTAGAAAGTAGTTCTCCCTCAAGAAATACAGTGCCCCGAGCAACAAACACTTTGTTCTCGGAAGGATTATAAAAAATATACCCTAGTCTCACTTGGGTATCCCACAAAATAACATCTATCTAATTTTGGTCCAAGCTTGTCAGAGGCTAAACATTTTAAAAATGCTTCACATCCCCAAATTTTCATAAATGACATGTTATGACATTTATCACTCTATATCTCATATGGAGTATTTTGAACCGCTTTAGTTGGAACTTGATTAAGTGTATATGTAGCCGTTTCTAGAGCATAACCCTAGAAACTAAATGGAAGATCCGCTTGACTCATCATCGATCGCACTATGTCCAATAAGGTACGATTTCTCCTCTCAGAATCTCTATTCCATTGAGGTGTTCCAGAAGGAGTAAGTTATGATACACTATCACACTCCTTCAAGAAACTCTTGAAATTGAGGTTTAAGTATTCTCCTCGATCTGATCGTAAAATTTTATACTTTTCCCTTATTTTCTTTTCTACTTCGGCCTTATATTCTTTGAACATTTCAAAAGAATCGGATTTGTTCTTCATAAGAACCACATATCCATATCTACTGAAATCATCAGCAAATGTTATAAAGTAGTATAAGCCACCCTTGCCATCATACGCATTCTACCACATACATCATTATGTAGAAGTCATAATCATTCGGTGGCCCTTTCACCTGATCAGGTAAAGAAGCTTTAGTCATTTTGCCAATGAAACAAAGTTCGCATCTTCCATATGATTCAAAATCAAACTTATCCAAGTATCCATCTATATGTAAGTCAGAAGTGCGTTTCTCATTAATATGGCTTAACGACAATGGTAGAGGTAATGTTTGATTTGAGTCATCTTAGAACATATAAATTGTTAACTAATTACGCAATATTATAAGCCTGATCATTAAAATAGAATAAAAAACTATTGTTTATTTAATTAAAATGAAAACCTTTCTTGTCCTGACAAGAAATTGATTTAATGTATCCCCTAAAGGAAAGCACGTAATAACAATTTATCAAGTTCTCAATCTCGCCTATATGGGCAAAATTAGTTATCGAGTTCCTTCAACTAGAGCAACAACTTTTGCTCCAATTCTAACCCGATACCTGAAGCTTGACCATTGCTAGTCTTCTTCTTTAGATCTTCCAAACAAGATCGACAGATTAACTTCCAATCATCCAGTTATTTCCACAGAAATGACAATCATCTCCTTTAGCAACACCACTATCAGGCTTCAAAAGCCCTTTGGGATTGGACTTTGGTTTGGCACCGAATAAGACCAAATCTTCACCTTGCCTGTCCACTTTTGTGACGACTGAGAATTTTGCGACGTAATTAAGTCAATAAAGTATGTGTTATGTGATGTGATTAATTATGTGACTAAGTGATGATTAATTGTCTTTTCTGTATATTAGAGTATGTGAGCGTAAATAAAAACGTTCCAATTTAAAGAGTCAGCTTAGAAGTTAAGCTGTGGTATCGGGACGTCAGGTAGAACGGAACCCGTCCTAATAGGGAGATAAAGAATATAAAATTTAAAGTATGTGAGATTGAATGAACTGAATGTTTAAATAAAGTATTTCGTCCTAAGTGACTTGTTGATTGATAATGATAATGAGAAGCGCAATCGAAACGCTGAACGTCGGGCCGTCAGGCTGAACATGACCCGGTACCCGTAAAAGAGGATAAAGATTAAAGAAGGATAAATTCTATGATCAGACTTGAGTCGTTACGTGATTATATATGTGAGATTGTTGTCTGTGTGCATGACTATGTGTTCTGTGACAATTTTATGAATTTTAAAGGGATTATGTGACTTAAATAAATGTTTAATTAACCTTCGCGCATTTTTATAAAATCATTCGAGTAAGATAAAAACATGGGATTTGTTCTGATATCTTCTTAGTAGTCCCAGAGACTTTTTAAAAATGATGAGTGAATTTAATTGTTGGTCTTTGCATTTTTAAATTGATTTTATGTGAAAAATGTTATTATTAGAGCAAGCTTGCCAAATTCATATAAAATCAACCGTTTGCTCAAAAATCTATTATGAGTAATGGTTAAAAAGCTAATTTCGAGGCCTACGTATTAAAATTGTCATTTTCAATAAATCTCGACTTCCCGAGAGAGATATATTTTATATTTAAATTTTGTTGCATTTGAGTAAAAAGAAAAGGGACTATGAGCATGAAATGGAATTAGTAGATTACAAATTTGCCCTTGTTTTTAGTGGTATATAAACCCACTTCCCTCCCCCTTTTTCTTTTTCCTCCCGTGCACTCACTCTCCCCTTCCCTTCTCTTTTCTTTTCTTTCTCTCGAACACTCTCACACTCTCTCTCGGCTCTCTCCATCTCTCATCTCCTTCACTTGCATGCAACCCTCAAATCTCATCCAAACTCAAAGATATTGCTACCTTTAGACTTTATTTTCGATATACTCTTCGATTCCTATTTGCATGTAAGTTTTTATAGAAGTTTTGTTGGTTAATCACTATGATGGTGTTCAAGGAAAATAATTTCTTGATGCAAAACCATGAGAGTGAATTCAAGCACTTTTAGGTCATAAACTCGAGAGGAGATCCGTTATTGGCTCTCTCAAGTTCGACCACCACCGGCCATGATCCAAAGGAGAGCCGGTGAAGTTTCTATGATATGATAATTTAATTTTAGCTTTGCATGTTATGGTTTCTTGAAAGCTTGAAGAAGGGTTTTGTTTCTTGTGTTGAAACTCGAATATGATTGATAAAATGATTCCATTGATTGTTTTAGGAAGTAAATGGATATGTGTAAGTGATTGTTGTTTGGAAAAATCAAAAATTAAGATTTGCATGTGAGTTTTTACTTCGGCTATGTGCTAATTAAAAGAGGAATTTGATTTTTGTAAGTTGATCTTGGTGAACACTAAGCTTATATAGCCTAAAGAGTGATTGCATGTTAGTTTTAAAGAAGATCAAGTGGTGCATGTCAATGTTTAGTCCTTGAGTTGTAAATCATGTTCTTGCCGAATGGAAAATAAACTTAAAAGGGGATAATTTGGTGATTAAGTGGATGCTTATTGATTGAATGAATTGATTAAAGCTAAAGTCACTAGGTAATGCTTGGTTTTGGTGTTTAAGTGAATGGAATGATCTAGTTAAGGACTAAAATAAGTGGGAAATGTGATATATAACCTTGCATGTCAAAATCCATTCTTGCATGTTTGATTTATGGAAAACCCGAATGGGTTCTAAGGAATAAAAAGAGGAATTAAGTTGATTTTTGTCAATTATATTAACGACTAGTGAGAACTTGATTGCATGATAAAGATGGGGTAGTGTTTATGTTCGAATTTTGGATGATTAAAAGAAGTTGTTGATTTTGACTCTTAATGTGTTTGTGATTCGGATTTTTGATTAAAAAGGATAAGGTTAAAGTGAGTAAATGAATTTTGTAAAGTGCATTAGTTGTGCATGATTGTGTGAGATTGAAATTGAATATATGTGGATGTGTTTTGTATGTTTGGTTCGAATTAAGGAGTAAAAGAAAAAGGGAATTAAATCGTTTGATATTAAAAAAGAGCTATAAGTGATAGCTATGGTCGTAAATGTTTGGTTGTGAATAAATCATGTATTCATAAAGTTATATTAGGGTGATTTGAGAAATAGCTAAGATTAAGAAAGTACGCTTTGGTTGTTAAGGATATAAAAGTTGCGAGAAAGGGTTTATGCTATATGCTATATGCTATGTGCTTATGTGTATAAGCTATATTCGTATACTCGAGTCAAGGATATAATCGAGTTATCGTATAGAGTGATCGTTCCGAGAACGAGAGTTGAGAATCTGATTAAGGTTTGGTTTTATTGTAGATTCGGAGCGTGAGGGCATTCAGGCTAGGAAAGGAAAGGGTATACTAGGTGGCAGTAGTTCAACCTTCAGGAAAGCAAATCCAGGCAAGTAACTCTGATTACTTGTGTAAATGGTTAGAAAGAGAATGTTGGTGATACCATGTAGAGTATTGAACTGTTTAATTATGAAACCCTGATATTTATTTGAAGTACCCTTGTTCTTGATAATCTATTATTGATAAGCTTATTGATTCCACTCTTTGATAATCTGTCCTTCCTGCTCAAATTATGTATTGAGCGATGAAAAATATTGAACCCACTTATTATCCTTGTTAACCCTGTCTAATGATACCCTGTTCTTCCTGATCACCCTATTGATCCCTAAACAAATGTTGGTCCTTCTAACTTAAGTGTTTTGTTATCCCTGATACAGAATTCTTATGAATTGTTCCTTGCGTATCTTTGAATCACTCCCTGAACTTTGTTTCCTTAAAATCTGAATTAAGAATGAGTTTCGACTTGAAAGAGTCCGAATGATTTCAAATGCTTGGTAATGATAAAATGAATTTTAGAAAACCTATTTGTTTTTCCAACTCAAGGTTTTCCAAATGAATTCCTGATGGATTGGATTGGGACGTAAGAGGCTAGTGGGACTAGTCCAGTCATGGTAAGAGGCTCGCGGGGCTAGTCCAACTTAAGGCTGAAATTATTCCGATTGGTACCTTAAAGACCGGAATGGAGGTCGATATGGGCTGATCACCCGTATATAATGAAAGGAAAGATAAAGTGATCCAATCAAGGGTTCTAAATGACTATTTAAAAAGGGAACTGAAACTTTCTGTTCAGTAAATTGATTCTTGAAAATGAAAATGGTTTATATTGCTTTGAAAAGAGTTGATTATGTTATTGTGAAGCTTAAAGCTCGAGAACCCTAATACTTGAATTTGTTGATCATATGATTGATTCCATATATTGAAATATTGTTGCTTTCCTCTTTTGAAAGATCTATTCTGATCCTTTAATGATTTGTGATGAATGTCGGCTTTCGTCCTGCTTTGAGCCTTGTTCCTTGAAAGCCCCGCATTATCCTTCAAAACCTTTCCTTAACCCAAAAGATGGAAATCTGCCACCTAGATCAAATAAAGTAGAATGCCCTGAGTTTGGTAAAGCACATTGTGATTTGATATTGTAGAAATGCTACATAGTTACTTGCTGAGTTTTATACTCATTTGTTTTGTTTTAATCTAACCATGGCAATTAAGCAAGAAGATGGCCAGGCTTAGGCGCACTGCTCGTAAGAGCGTACCTGGTGGTCCCTACCGTGTTGATAGCTTCCGGTTGCCAGAGCAGGTAGTGGTAATTATGAGTGAGCTCGCACCTAGAAAGAAGCGTTTAAAGATACAATGGGTTATCTGTCAGTTCCCAGCCGGAATCGATATTGTTTATTTAATAATATTTTGGGTTTGTAAGTTATATTTTGTGATTGGTAGTTGTAATCTTGTCTCAAACTTTATCCTGTTGATCCTGTTAGTAGTTTAATCGGGGTTTATGCATATTTAATTATTAAATTGGAGGTGTATGAGTCCTCATTTCCTAACCCCAAGATTGAGGGCGTCACAACTTTCCTTTCCCATTTGCATTTCATGTGTACATCATCAATATGGACGTAATTCATGCCTTTACCATGTTATTTTCACCAGTTCTAAACATGCTTAACAACTCAGTGAGTGTTCTGTCTATCTCATTCCTTTTGTTCTTAACAAACTAAGAATAGAAGTTGTTCAAAGATTGTTTGATCAAATCAAGCTGAGTCTCTAGACTATTCTTGAAACCCAAAATATCAAGGTACATATACCTATCATCTTTAGAACATGTGGTCCAACCAGATATCATTCTCCCATTAGTGCAAAAGTATAGTGCCTTGTTATTATCAAATCTTTTTGATGAGCCTATCCTTCAAACATCCTTTGAAGGTGCTCAATCATATCATAAGCATCATTATGCTCTTGTTGCTTCCAAGGCTCAGCACTCATAATTATAAGCATGAGACATGAAACATCAGTTGTATAATTAAATTGCTTCTAGTAAGCATTTTGTTCAGCACATGTTTCATTCTCAGCTAGAAGAAATAAGGGAGGGGTTTGAGTGACATCCTTGAACCTGAGGGCAATCCTCAAGGTCCCATGTCAATTGAGGAAATTATTTCATGTCAGCTTGTCCTTCTCAAGGACTATTATATAGAGAAGTTATTTGTGTTATTTGTCATTTGATATCTACAATATTAAAGTGCATAAAATGGCTTAGTCAACAGATGATCATTAAATTATGTTCAAGTGATTATTCATATATATTTATATACACAATATATATCTCCCACTATTTTTATCAAATCAATAGCCCTAACTATTAATTTGGAAAAAATATCTTCTATATCCTTTCTAGTGAGCCAAGATCAATATTTCACCATGCGTTAGGTCAGCTTTGGCTTTTCTCCTAAAATATGATTATTTAGGTAGACAACATTTGTCAATTATATCAACTATATAACTCTTGGATAGCTTGGTGGAACAACATTTATTCATATTTATCTAATGAATCTCGTCAAACTCTACGCCTCTAAGTTCACAATCCTATTGTGGTAACTTAGTTAAGTTAAACCCAATAGTCAAAAGAATCAATATACTTTAACACATCTCCCACGATAGATGGGAGTACTTCGCTTTGGCAAACCCACTCCTTATCGATCTAGGGTTAATGCATTAGACTTATTGGAAGGCATCCGATCAACTTAATATTAACTTTAGGGTTTTGTTAATTTTAAAACGATCATGATCCCATCATAAAGAGATTCCCAATATTTCCTTGAATAAAATACTTCAAATCAATATTCGTCAATGATTTGATTTCCAGGTAGTGAGGGAGTCACAACAGTCTCGCTTAAAACCCACAACCTTATAAGTTCAAAGAACTCGCTTTTGACAAAATCGCCCCATGTCAGAAATAAAGAAAATTTGTATTTTATTTCGTGTTTCATAAACACGAGAATCTCATAATCGTTTGTTCATTTTAAAGTCTTGAGTCGTTACAGATTTTATCTTGTTTAGCAAGCATGGCATGGGTATCGTATCTAATACAAACATCCTTAATCTAATTAAGCATGCATCTTTATAAACTACTCTACACATATATTCATCATATGCACATATATATGTAAAGTGCAATAAATAAATGTGGTTGGTTATGGCTTTATCCTGTGTGATCTTCATCAAGCTAATGACAAATATATAGGTCAATCTAAGGTGAAAAATAAATATAAGCTAACTATGACATGTCTTCTTTCTTGTATTGCTTCCTTGGATGGCCTCCATGTGGGATTACCCTTGATCTTAAACTCTTCATGTCTTCATGTACAATACAAGAATGAAATACAAAAACTACTCTAATGAACTTACAAGAAAAACTCGAGTTACATTCGAGATTTAAAAATTACAAGATTAAACGACATGCAAGCCGTATAACCAAAACCATTAACCTAAGGTCATAAGCCATAACCATCCACCATGCCCAATTAACACATGAGAACATGTTAAAATACATTATATGATTTTAACATATCATATCCATCATGATCTAATCATAAAAAAATATGGAAAAAATCAGAATTAAATTCTGAAAACATTAAATCGCTGATTACAGGGTCTTAATGACGTCAAACGCCTTACAGATCAGTCATATTAAATAGCGTATTCATTTGCCAAAATAGCGTATTCGTTTTCCAAATGCCTTACAAGTTAAGATGCTCAATTCCATATGAAATAGCGTATTCGTTTGCCAAAATCGGACACCAAACCCAGATTTGAGCAACTCCGCTGCATCCGATTCAGAATCGTATCAAATACGATTCATATAATAAGAACAAACATAAAACATGTATATATCAGTATATATACATATTATATAATCATCATATGATTATACAACTCTCATGAATATAATATATTTAAAATATATACATACATACGCATATATAAACATAACAACATGTAAAACATACAAAATCACATGCATAACAGTCATGGAATATTATATATATGTTATCATCATAAAACCAGTAAACACATAAATGAATTAAACACTTTTCACAAGTAGGTCTAATGCCATTGAGGGGTTTCGAACACATAAATGCAACGGAAACAGTAATTAAAAACGTGAAAAATCAGAATTTTCGAAACCCACCGCAGGATCCATGCGAAAAATAGATATTTATTTCGCAGATCAGATTGTTTACCTTAAGAAGTTTTAAAAATTGGTTGACTAATGGACATCCAAAGCTTGTTCAATCACCACGCATCCCGCTCTCGTGATCTACGCTATATTGGTATCCACACGAATGCTTGAACGCAAGGATTGAATGTGTACTAGCACAAACTCATTTCTTTGCTCTCTCCATCTTCTCCCTTGGTGGCTAGGGTTATAGTAAAAGTCTTGCATACAAAATCAGCCACACAAGAGATATTATATAGAGAGTATAATAAGAATTATAACTCTTAACTAAGTAGGATTTATTATTAATTCAGAATTCCTATTTGTAAAATAATTAAGTCACACTTAATTATTTAATAAATGAATTTTATAATTAATATTAGTAAACTCGAATATCAATATTTATCTAATTAATTAAGTCATACAATTGTTCACATAGTGATAGTTGTACAAGTATCCTTAGACTATAGTGATAGTTGTACAAGTATCCTTAGACTTGTACACATAGTGATAGTTGTACAAGTATCCTTAGACTTGAGGTCATCATAGTCATCTTGTGTACACTGAACTATGCTTTGGTTTAGTTCTTAGTCTCCAGGGACAATTATAAGGGCTCTACTGGGTATAGGAATTTATACACGAAGATAGTGTATGATCAATAAAGGATCTACCCCTTCCAGTGAAGGAAGAGAATGTTCAATGCTGATCCACTTATGCTAGTTCAGGAATCTCTGGCAAGAGTGAATGAAATTAGAAAGGAGTTTCTAATTTACATTAAATAGAACTAAGCATAGTGAATTGGAAAGCAAGTGATTAAATAAGATAGGCTTGACACAAGTTCCATGCCTTGTATTTAATCGTGACATTGCAGGATAAAAGGAATTAATTATACGGTAACTATTCACTGAATAGGTTCTTGGTATTCTAAGCAGTGAATTCGTATTATCCGGATAGTCGCGATATGCTGAGAAGTATCCCTCACGATGTAGAATAAATATGATTAATTAATTAATCATATTTAATGAATTAGAGAATTTATATAAATAATGATAAAATAGTTTTATTATTATTTATTTCTACTACCGACTTAATATTGAACCTACAAAGGTCATACCATAAAAGAGAATGATTTAATGGTGGATGAATTAATTAATAATGGTTGATAATTATTTATTTATGAAATAAATAATTAATTGGAAAATTTAATAATTGATTAAATGAGATTTAATTGATTATAAATTAATTAAGAAAAAGTTCTTAATATTATTAATTAAGAATTTAATTTTTGGAAATTAAATCAAGTGAGAGAATTATTTCTAAAGTATTTAGAAAAAGGATTAATAATTAAAAGGTGTTTTAATTATTAGTGAGAATAATAAAGGGTTGATAATAATAATATTTTATGGGAAAATTTTCAGCTAAAAATTTTGCATATAAATATACTCTTATAAACCCTATTTTGGCCTCAACCTAAAAATTGACAAAACCCTAATTCTCTCCACCTCCTCCTCCTCCATTACATCGATTTCTTGGTGGATACTGTTGGAGTGCTTCACACTTGAGGAGCAGCTGCTAGGGACCTCCGCTCGTGGTTCTTGGATCGCTTTTAAAGCTTAGAAACGATCCCTCGATTTAATTCATGATCTGTATGCGTTTTATATGGATTTTATATCGTAAAAATTGTTTTACCATGCTTCCGTGATAGATAAAATCCTACAATCGTATCAGAACATAGGTTGTATGCATATAGATATGTGATAAAAATTTTAGAATTTTATGTGCTTGTATGAATTAATTATGATTTTTACAAGTTATATCATGGATTAATTATGACTCATTAGAAATTATTTCTCATAATTATTTTGACTGTAGATTTGGGTTCTACAAGTGTTGTAGATCGTCTGGGTATTTTTTTCATAATTTTATGATGTATGGATTAATTGTTATGAATTTTTAAAGTTGTTTTAATTAAATTCGTAATTAAATATATGTATATATAGTATATATATATTTGTTTTGCTGAAGAATAAAGTAGAGTCTGTACTGATGTTCTGCTGTACTGAGTGTTGGCAGCACGAAATTCGTTTTTCCGTTTTGGGCGTATAATACATCGTTGGATTCGTTTTTCCGAGACGGATCTAATGGAGTTGTCATATATTTTTTATATAATAGTTTTGAACTGTTTATATTCCCGAAAGTGTTTTAAAGCATGTTTTAATTGCTTTTAAATGCTATAATAAATTAGTACATCATTATATCAATGTGTGACATGATAATTGCTTGCATGCTTACTTGTTTATTTATTTTTATATATGAGATATATGCCTATGTTTACCATGTGATAATAGATTTAGGTGAACTATATCAATATAAGGTGAACTATGTTTACCTATTTATGGCACTGTAGGCTTGGTCATATTAGTGAAAATAGACTGCGGACATTGCATAAGGAAGGGTTACTTGACCCCTTTGATTTTGAATCATATCCTACATGCGAGTCTTGTCTATTGGGTAAAATGACCAAATCTCCATTTAGTGGACATGGAGAAAGGGTTGCAGATTTGCTAGGATTGGTACACACATATGTATGTGGACCAATGTCTACGCAAGCCATGGGTGGATTTTCATACTTCATTACTTTCATAGATGATAGATCTAGATTCAGATATGTGTATTTGATGAAACACAAGTCTGAAGCCTTTGAAAAGTTCAAAGAATATAAATATGAAGTGGAGAAACAAACCAAACAAAGTATTATAACTCTTCGATCAGATCGAGGTGGTGAATACTTGAATGGAGAGTTTCTAGATTATCTCAAAGAAAATGGTATAGTTTCCCAGTGGACTCCTCCATATACTCCACAGTTGAATGGGGTATCTGAAAGGACAAATCGAACTTTGTTAGACATGGTTCGGTCCATGATGAGTTATGCGAATCTTCCAGTATTCCTATGGGGTTATGCATTGGAAACCTCAGCATATTTACTGAATAAGGTGCCTTCCAAATCTGTTCCTCAAACTCCATATGAGATATGGAAAGAAAGGAAACCAAGTCTTAAACACGTTAAGATTTGGGGATGTCCAGCTTATAACGATTCGTGTATTTTTATTTTATTTCTAATATTTGGAAGTGTAATAAAAGTTTAAGTAAATAAATAAAAGATGTGTATTGATTTTGGCAGCGGTTATTGATTGTTATTTAATTAATTGTGATTTGTTTATATGTGGGATTGGAATTATGTGATTTATTGGTGAGTTATATGATTTTATTTCGCTTGTAAAAGTGATTTTATTGTAATTTTAATTCCATAAATATTTGGGTTGTCTTTAAAATTGGTTTTCTAATTTTATAATTTCAATAATTGTTTTTAGAACTTTATAAAATTGAGAAATCAATATTTTGTTAAATATTCATTTTTAAATGATTTTCTGAGTGTGTTAAATGCTAAAATCCATATTTAATTATGGGAATCTTTAAAAATTATGAAACTTATATTTTATTAAGTTCGTATTATTCTGAGAATTTTAAAATTATTTTGGGAATTTTTAGGATTAATTTTACCAGCGCGTTGAATCGTTTAATTGCTAAAAGCGGGTATAAATTACGTTTCAAAAATGGTTTAAAAATTTTGAAAAATTTATTTTATTAATTTTTGAATATTTCGAGAATTTTGGTATATAATTCGTAATTTTTGGTGTATTTTAATGTGCAGTTTGTTCGTTATTTTAAAATAAAATGAACCAGAATTTAAAAAGAACGAGACAGGTATACGTGTAATTCTTGCCGGTGGTTAAATTGCTGAGTGTCCATTTTTTTGATACGTGGCTTGCTATCAGAGAATTAAAAAAAAAATAATAAGTACAAGGGGGCCTTCCCCTTCCACTTTGTTACCCGGCCTGTCTGTCTCTCTCTTGATATCTCTAATCTCTCTTCTCTCATCTCTCGTTATCTCTCATCTCTCTATTCTTCCTCTTCCTCTTTCTTTTTCATTTTCTTGTTCTTTCCTTCCGGCCAAGTCGCCGCTGTCCCTGTAATTTTCCGGCTTGCTTCAGTCCTGTTATGGTTTGATTGCTTGCATATATATACGTTTTTGTATATATGTTTGTGTGTGTGCTTCTGTGTTCCATGGTGTGTGAGTAAGCAACGTGTGAGTGTGTGTGGCGCGTGTGGTGGCGCGTGCGGTAGCTGTGCAGTGTTGTGCGGCTGTATTTTTTTGGTCTTGGTTTGGGTTCTGTTGGGCTTTCTGTGTTGTTGGGCTTGCTGTTGGGCCTTATTTTGGGCCTCTACTGTTGGGTCGAACTCTGCAGTTGGGCTTGATTGTTATAACTTTTAGTTTTTATTTCCTATTTTCTGCAGGGCTTTTGATTAATATTGATGATATTAATTATTTATCCGGAGTAATTTTAAGGATTAATCGGTGAAATTTTGCGCTGGAAACCCGAGAATTTATCGGGTACCCGCGAAATTTTGCCGCCATTTGCGATGACTTTTTACGAGCGAACGGTGGACCATGATGATTTATTCTGAGTCCTAAATTTTATAAATAAATAAAAAAAATGATTTGCGTAAAATATTTTCGGACTTAAATAATTAATTGTATTACGAATTGTGTTGTGGCGCAAGTTGTATGGAACTGGTGAATTTGATAATTATAAATTGTTGTGATTGTTGACGTCGATTGTAATCGACGGGTAGTCTTATAAATAAATAAGATGCTGTCAAAATTTCCTAAAAATATATATTCGAAAATGTACATAATTACATTCTACATATTACCCCTAACAATATTTCCGACTACGTGACTATGTGGTTACGGATTTTGTATATAGTAATAATACGAGTCGGGTTATCAGATTGAGTTGTTAGAATTTGAGGATATCAAGCATGTCGGTATAACTGATTAGGGTATTCCATATTTGTAGATTCCGAGCGAGTTTTTCCCGGATTAAAGTCAGCGTGAAAGCTACTTAGGGTTTTGTAAAGCATTGCAAGGCAAGTACCCCTGACCATTCTTTTATGGTTCAGTGCATATGAATAGCTAATTGCTTTATTCTCGTAATGGAACAGAAACATTTTAAGTTACGTATCCCCTGTATTTGAAAATGTTGTATAAAATTATGTTTGGGGAAAAGTAACTTCAGAAAACACCTATCTCTAAATGTGATTTAATTGGAAAGAGAATTTAAATAGTGTGCTGTGACAGAATTGATTTTTGAAAAGAGATAGGTAAAAGTGATGATTTTGAAAACTGGATTAAAACGATCAGATATGGGATACGTTGGGGCCAGAGTAGGCCTATTGAGTTGGTGTAAGAGGCTAATTCGGTTGCGCGCACTGTATAACCGATTAGTCCAGCAGGTCAGAGACCTAGCTAGTCTCTGAGTTCCGGAACAGGTAATTGAAATGGCAGTTGGAGCCATAAATGAGATGGCAGTTGGAGCCGTCTGGTGTTGATAGCCTGATCAGCTGTCTTCACATATCCATTACGTATCTGATTGGGTTTTGGTGTTTTCCGTAAGGGTACGGGTAATTGATACAGTGATTTTATAAGAGTAACTAGTATGCTAAAATTGGACTCTGATGTTTTACAGCACACTGCTACGTTGTTTTAATGAAGCATGCTAGTTAGTGATATCCAGTTTTTCTCTAATTTTGTTGTGTAATGTTAATTTCATGATTATAGCTCTGTTCCTATTATTGTTGCATTACTGTTTTATTCTGTTATTCATATTTTGGTACTGCTGAGCGATTATGCTCACCCTTGCAAACTGTTATGTATATTTCGCAGATGCCTAGAAGATCAGTCAGACCGACCTATGTTCCCGTCCCTACTGGACCCGGCTCCTCTGAGATAGTTTGTATCAGGCCATGAGGTCTGAGGAGTTGCTGAATAAAGTTAGTGTGTCTTAGATGTTGAATAAAGAGTTTGTATTAGTGAGAATCTGAATTATACTTGAAACTGGATCGGATCTTGGTTCGGGGTCAAGTTAGTATAATTTAATAATAATTCCGTTGTTTATATTTTTGGTAATTGTGTTTAGTGATGTCAACTCCTGACCCCGGGGTTGAGGCCGTCACAGTTGGTATCAGAGCTACAGGTTCAAGTCCCTGATTCAGGTTAGGGATTGTGTCAAGTAGGTGATAACGTGAGTCTTTAAGTGTGAGTCAGCAACTCATATAGAGGAGCAAACCTTTAGAGTCAGTCGAGGGTCCTGACGGCGTTACCTTGACATCGATTAAATGTTTTGATAGAATTGCCTTGACCTGGTTGTGTCTTGCCTGTATATCTATTATGTTGACAGTGGCCTATTACGATTTCGAGTTCTCCATCTCGGGAGAATCCTTCTGATTCGGATAGCTCAGATTCTGAGAGACCCCATGATGCTGTTACTGAGGAGACCCATATGCCTCCTCCCCCAGTTCCTTCTTTTGTGCCTCATGACATCCCTGGATCTGGTCCTCGTCCCCGTTGGGTACGTAGGTCTGTGTCTGCTGTCAGGGATTTCCCTCCCGGCTGCGGTCCCAGTTCTTCCATGATGAGACCTCCGGTACCTCCTGTGGCCCATAGTGGTACTTCTTCACCGATCCCTTATCATGTCCATAGGGAGGTGAATACTTCCTTTATCAGAGATCAGAGTCCAGAGTTTGCTGCCCAGTTGGACCAGGTACCTATTGCACCATTTCAGGGTATTTCTGCCCCTTCCCCTGAGGTGCGAGCCCGTGTGCGAGCATTGACCCAGATGGCTGTAGAGAGGGCTAGATCTGTTGACCGTTTCATTAGCTCAGAGTTCAGAGTGGTGCAGTATCAGGACCTAGTGAACTGGCTAGTGTTTGAGCTAGGTTCCATTGGTGGCAGTGGTAGTGGTTAGAAAGAGTTGCAGCAGAGAGATGCAGAGCTCAGAGTGACTTCTAGGAGTTCTGTAGTTGTTTACTTTGTATATGTACATTATGCTGTGATAGTTTGTAGTAGGCGAGGCTGTTATGACAGCCAATTTTGGTGTGTATTCGGATGGTTTTTTTTTACTTGGATTTTCAGTTGTACTAGTTGGATTCTGTTGGTTATTGTATTCCAGCTGCTCTATCTTATTGTTCAGTTTGTATATTGTGTGTTGCTATTATTGTTGTTATTATTATTGTTGTTTCTGTTGTTGGCATTTTTAGACTATAATCATTCACTCAGGACGGATCCAATTATAATGGGGGATGAGAATATTTTCTTAGTGGCAACGCTCTCCTGATGTATAAATATAAACTGCTGGAGCAATCCATTTTCTTATATATGACTGTTATGTTTCAGGAGATGCCACCAAAGAGAAATTCTCAGCCCAATAACGGATCTGCTGGGGATCCTTCCATGAGTGATTTGATGAACTTCTTGCGTCAGTAGACTGTACAGCTGCCCCAACAGCAACAACAATTTCAGCAACAGCAGCAACAATTGCAACAGCAACAACAACAGCAACAGCAGCTCATACAGCAACAACAACAGCAAATCCAACAGCAGCAACTACAAATCCAACAGCAGCATGAGGTGAGAGGGGCAAATCAGGATGTTAGTTTCAAGTCTTTTTAAGCAGTGAAGCCCCCAGAGTTTAAGGGAGAGGTAGATCCTGCTGCTGCCAGGATATGGTTAAAAGAGATGGAAAAGGCGTTTGCGCTCACCAAGGTGAGTGAGAATTTAAAGACGGATTATGCTAGTTATTTTTTAAGGAATGATTCGAATTATTGGTGGGAGTCTACGCGAGCCCTAGAAGGAGAAGGTCCAGTTTCATGGACCAGATTTACAGAGTTGTTTTGGAGAAATACTTTCCAGATTGTCTCCATAGTCAAATGGAAGTGGAATTTTTGGAACTAAAATAAGGGGATAAAAGTGTCACAGAATATGAAGCAAAGTTTACGGAGTTGGCCCATATAGCACCAGAATATGTGAGTTCAGAAGCTCAACGAGCGAAGCGGTTTCAGCAAGGGTTGAAGCCAGAAATAAGGAGTGGAGTTGTAGCCTTACAACTCAAGACATATACTTCGGTAGTTCAGGCTGCCCTAGTGATAGAAAGTGATCAGAAATTAGCTGCAAAGGAGCAGGGTGAGAAGAAAAGAAAATTTGAAAGTGGACCCGGTAGATCAGAAGCAGGAATAGCGAGTCGGAAGTTTCAGCATTGGTTTGGAAGGAATAAGAATAAGAGGTTCAAGAGGCAGGATGTTCCTCAGGCGAAACCCAGTACTACTTCAGTTAACTCTGCCCCGACGAGAATGAGTAAGCCAGTGACTGATTGTAAGATGTGTGGGAAAAAGCACTGTGGACAGTGCCGAGAGAATGTTAATTGTTTTAAGTGTGGACACAAAGGTCACTATTTCACGGAGTGTAAGTCTGAGATTCAAGGAATTACCTGTTTTAGTTGCGGCAAAGTGGGACACCTAGCTAGGAATTGCAAATCAGTGACCCAAGGTAATACGGGAAGGAGTGTGTCTCAAGGACCAGCAACCAGCACTGTGTGAGCTAGGACTTTTAAGATGACCCAGAAGTCTCCAGTTCATGACTCTGATGTGGTTGCAGGTACGCTTATTCTTAATTCTGTACCTATTAACGTTTTGTTTGATTCAGGAGCGTCCAAATCTTTTATATCTGTGAATTGTGTGAATAAAATGCAATTGATGTTAGAAGACCTAGACGAACCTCTAACTATAGAAGTGGCTAATAAAGATAAAGTACCTGTAAAGCAATTTTGTCCTAGTTGTTCCCTAGAGATTTCGGGGTATATGTTCCCTGTTGACTTAATACCCTTCGAGTTGGGAGACTTTGATGTTATTTTAGGTATAGATTGGTTGTCTCGATATAGGGCAAATATTGATTGTAAGAAAAAGAGAGTTGTTATGTACACCCCAGATAATAAAAGGATCAGTTACCACGGGCAGAGGCAAGATAGGAAATTCCTCTCAGTGATACAAGCAAAAAGATTGCTGAGACAAGGATGTGAAGCGTACTTGGCTCATGTAGTGGATACGAAGAAAGAGACACCTATTTTGGATGAAATCCCTATAGTAAGAGAATTCCCTGATGTTTTTCTGGAAGAATTACCAGGATTGCCACCTGATCGAGAGATAGAGTTTTCTATTAATTTGATACCTGGAGCTGAACCAGTTTCTAAGGCTCCATACAGAATGGCCCCGATGGAAATGAAAGAATTGGCTAAGCAACTTCAAGAACTATTGAATAAAGGAGTTATTCAACCCAGTGTTTCCCCGTGGGGTGCTCTGGTGCTATTTGTGAAGAAAATGGATGGAAGTATGAGATTGTGTATTGATTACAGAGAGCTGAACAAGGTGACGATAAAGAATAAGTATCCTTTGCCGCGAATCGATGATTTGTTTGATCAGCTTAAGGGAGCATGTTACTTTTCAAAGATTGACTTAAGGTCCGGCTACCACCAATTGAAGATAAAGTCCGAGGATATCCCCAAGACTGCATTCTGAACAAGGTATGGCCATTACGAGTTTCTAGTAATGTCGTTTGGATTGACGAACGCGCCAGCGGCTTTCATGGATTTGATGAATAGGGTATACAAGGAGTATCTGGATAAGTTTATTATTGTATTTATTGATGACATCCTCATATATTCGAAGAATCCAGAAGATCACGTGGTGCACCTGCAGATTGCCCTTCAAAAGTTAAGAGAAAAGCAATTGTATGCTAAGTTTTCTAAGTGTGAGTTTTGGCTGACGGAAGTACAGTTTCTTGGACATGTGGTGAGTAAGGAAGGTATCAAAGTAGACCCGGTAAAAATCGAAGCTGTATCAAAGTGGGAGCAACCGAAGACACCAACGGAAATAAGGAGTTTCCTTGGATTAGCAGGATATTATCGAAGGTTTGTGAAAGATTTCTCGAAGATTGCATCACCACTAACTAAGTTGACCAGGAAGAATGAAAAGTTCGTTTGGACGGAAAGGTGTGAAGAGAGTTTCCAGGAGTTAAAATGAAGACTAGTGACGGCTCCAGTGTTAGCATTGCCAGATGAGACAGGAAACTTTGTAATCTACAGTGATGATTCTTTGAAAGGATTGGGTTGTCAGTTAATGCAGCATGATAAAGTGATTGCTTATGCCTCCAGACAGCTAAAGCCTCATGAGCAGAAATATCCAGTTCATGACCTTGAATTGGCGGCTATAGTATTTGCTTTAAAGTTATGGCGTCACTACTTGTATGGCGAGAAATGCGACAAATTCTACAGACCATAAGAGCCTAAAGTATATATTCACGCAGAAAGATCTGAACATGAGGCAGAGAAGGTGGTTAGAGTTGATTAAGGACTATGATTATTCGATTAATTATCACCCAGGTAAAGCCAATGTAGTGGCTGATGCCTTGAGTAGAAAGGAAAGGCTGAATATGATTAAGATTGTGGAAGAGTTGGCACGAGACTTGGGAAGAATGGAAATTGAAGTGCGAGTACCTAATGAAAGTCAGGAGCAACTATATGAAGTTACTTTCCAACCAGCATTGATGGAAAAGATCAAAAGGTGTCAAGAAGGAGTTATGGAACAAGGGTTGGATACTTTGACAGGAGAAGAGTTGTGTACTCAAAAAGATAGTCAGGGTTTGTATAGATTTTTGTCTAGAGTTTGGATTCCTAATGTAACAGAGTTGAAGAACGAAGTATTGCAGGAAGCACATAACTCTAGGTTTTCTATCCACCCTGGTAGCACCAAGATGTACCAGGATTTGAAGAGAAATTTTTGGTGGCCAGGAATGAAGAAGGATATTGCCAATTTGGTAAGTAAGTGTCACGTGTGTCAGACGGTGAAAGCAGAGCATCAACGGCCGAGTGGATTGTTACAACCTTTGGAGATTCCCCAGTGGAAATGGGAAGAGATTGCTATGGATTTTGTAGTGGGATTGCCAAAGACGAGAGCGAATCACGATGCTATTTGGGTAATCATTGATAGGTTGACTAAGTCAGCGCATTTCCTTCCGATTAATGAAAGGTATTCATTGGAAAGGTTAGTTAAATTATACTTGAATGAGATAGTTACCAAACATGGGGTTCCTGTTTCTATAGTGTCGGATCGAGACCCGAGATTTAATTCCAGGTTCTGGACTAAATTCCAAGAGTGCCTAGGAACGAACTTGAGTATGAGCACCGCTTATCATCCTCAGACGGATGGCGAAAGTGAGAGAACGATTCAGACCATAGATGATATGTTGAGAGTCTGTGTTCTAGATTTTAAGGGTAATTGGGATGAGCACCTACCTTTGATTGAGTTCTCGTATAATAACAGCTACCATGCCAGTATAGGGATGCCACCTTATGAAGCTTTGTATGGACGAAAGTGTAGATCACCATTGTACTGGGATGAGGTAGGAGAAAAGAAAGTGTTAGGCCCTGAGTTGGTTCAGCAGACTAGAGATGTCATAGTGTTGATTCGGAAAAGGTTGGAAGCATCTCAAAATAGACAAAGAAAATACGCAGATTTGCGTAGGAAAGACATGGACTTTGAGATAAGAGCTTTGGTGTTACTAAAAGTATCGCCTTGGAAAGGGTTAGTACGATTTGGTCAGAAGGGTAAACTTAGCCCTAGATTCATAGGACCCTTTGAGGTTTTGAAGAAAGTGGGAAAGGTCGCTTATGAGATAGCGTTACCACCGAAGTGGCAACACATTCATAATGTGTTCCACGTGTCTATGTTGAAGCCCTACGTCCCTAATTCGAATCAAGTCATAGAATACGAACCGATTGAGCTTCAACCAGATTTGTCTTATGTGGAACAACCGGATCAAATCCTAGATCGTAAGGAACGAGTCCTTAGGAATAAGTCAATTCCTATAGTAAAAGTTTTGTGGAGAAATCCTCGAGTAGAAGAGTCTACTTGGGAATTGGAGTCAGACATGCTTGATAAATATCCTCATCTGTTTAATTAAGTCAGATTCTGGGGACAGAATCTTTTTTAAGGGGGAAGGATATAACGATTCGTGTATTTTTATTTTATTTCTAATATTTGGAAGTGTAATAATAGTTTAAGTAAATAAATAAAAGACGTGTATTGATTTTGGCAGCGGTTATTGATTGTTATTTAATTAATTGTGATTTGTTGATATGTGGGATTGTAATTATGTGATTTATTGGTGAGTTATATGATTTTATTTCGCTTGTAAAAGTGATTTTATTGTAATTTTAATTCCATAAATATTTGGGTTGTCTTTAAAATTGGTTTTCTAATTTTATAATTTCAATAATTATTTTTAGAACTTTATAAAATTGAGAAATCAATATTTTTTTAAATATTCATTTTTAAATGATTTTCTGAGTGTGTTAAATGCTAAAATCCATATTTAATTATGGGAATCTTTAAAAATTATGAAACTTATATTTTATTAAGTTCGTATTATTCTGAGAATTTTAAAATTATTTTGGAAATTTTTAGGATTAATTTTACCCGCGTATTGAATCGTTTAATTTCTAAAAGCGGGTATAAATTACGTTTCAAAAATGGTTTAAAAATTTTGAAAAATTTATTTTATTACTTTTTGAATATTTCGAGAATTTTGGTATATAATTCGTAATTTTTGGTGCATTTTAATGTGCAGCTTGTTCGTTATTTTAAAAAAAACGAACCAGAATTTAAAAAGAACGAGACAGGTATACGTGTAATTCTTGCGTATGGTTAAATTGCTGAGTGTCCATTTTTTTGATACGTGGCTTGCTATCAGATAATCAAAAAAAATAAGTAAAAGGGGGGCTTCCCCTTCCACTTTGTTACCAGGCCTGTCTGTCTCTCTCTTGATATCTCTAATCTCTCTTCTCTCATCTCTCGTTATCTCTCATCTCTCCACTCTTCCTCTTCCTCTTTCTTTTTCGTTTTCTTGTTCTCTCCTTCCGGCCAAGTCGCCGCTGTCCCTGTAATTTTCCGGTAATATTTCTGGCTTGCTTCAGTCCTGTTATGGTTTGATTGCTTGCATACATATATGTTTTTGTATATATATTTGTGTGTGTGCTTCTGTGTTCTATGGTGTGTGAGTAAGCAACGTGTGTGTGTGTGGCGCGTGTGGTGGCGCGTGTGGTGGCGTGTGCGGTAGCTGTGCAGTGTTGTGCGGCTGTGTTTTTTTGGTCTTGGTTTGGGTTCTGTTGGGCTTTCTGTGTTGTTGGGCTTGCTGTTGGGCCTTAATTTGGGCCTCTATTATTGGCTCGAACTCTGCAGTTGGGCTTGATTGTTATAACTTTTAATTTTTATTTCCTATTTTTTGCAGGGCTTTTGATTAATATTGATGATATTAATAAATTATGCGGAGTAATTTTAAGGATTAATCGGTGAAATTTTGCGTTGGAAACCCGAGAATTTATCGGGTACCCGCGAAATTTTGCCGCCGTTTGCGATGACTTTTTACGAGCGAACGGTGGACCGTGATGATTTATTCTGAGTCCTAAATTTTATAAATAAATAAAAAAAATGATTTGCCTAAAATATTTTCGGACTTAAATAATTAATTGTATTACGAATTGTGTTATGATGCAAGTTGTATGGAACTGGTGAATTTGATAATTATAAATTGTTGTGAATGTTGACGTCGATTGTAATCGACGGGTAGTCTTATAAATAAATAAGATGCTGTCAAAATTTCCTAAAAATATATATTCGAAAATGTACGTAATTACATTCTACATATTACCCCTAACAATATTTTCCACTACGTGACTATGTGGTTACGGATTTTGTATATAGTAATAATACGAGTCGGGTTATCAGATTGAGTTGTTAGAATTTGAGGATATCAAGCATGTTGGTGTAACTGATTAGGGTATTCCGTATTTGTAGATTCCGAGCGAGTTTTCCAAGGATTAAAGTCAACGTGAAAGATACTTAGGGTTTTGTAAAGCGTTGCAAGGCAAGTACCCCTGACCATTATTTTATGGTTCAGTGCATATGAATAGCTAATTGCTTTATTCTCGTAATGGAACAGAAACATTTTAAGTTACGTATCCCCTGTATTTGAAAATGTTGTTTAAAATTATGTTTGGGGAAAAGTAAATTCTGAAAACACCTATCTCTAAATGTGATTTAATTGGAAAGAGAATTTAAATAGTGTGCTGTGACAGAATTGATTTTTGAAAAGAGATAGGTAAAAGTGATGATTTTAAAAACTGGATTAAAACGATCAGATATGGGATACGTTGGGGCCAGAGTAGGCCTATTGAGTTGGCGTAAGAGGCTAATTCGGTTGCGCGCACTGTATAACCGATTAGTCCAGCAGGTCAGAGACCTAGCTAGTCTCTGAGTTCCGGAACAGGTAATTGAAATGGCAGTTGGAGCCATAAATGAGATGGCAGTTGGAGCCGTCTGGTGTTGATAGCCTGATCAGCTGTCTTCACATATCCATTACGTATCTGATTGGGTTTTGGTGCTTTCCGTAAGGGTATGGGTAATTGATACAGTGATTTTATAAGAGTAACTAGTATGCTAAAATTGGACTCTGATGTTTTACAGCACACTGCTACGTTGTTTTAATGAAGCATGCTAGTTAGTGATATCCAGTTTTTCTCTAATTTTGTTGTGTAATGTTAATGTCATGATTACAGCTCTATTCCTATTATTGTTGTATTACTGTTTTATTCTGTTATTCATATTTTGGTACTGCTGAGCGATTATGCTCACCCTTGCAAACTGTTATGTATATTTCGCAGATGCCTAGAAGATCAGTCAGACCGACCTATGTTCCCGCCCCTACTGGACCCGGCTCCTCTGAGGTAGTTTGTATCAGGCCATGAGGTCTGAGGAGTTGCTGAATAAAGTTAGTGTGTCTTAGATGTTGAATAAAGAGTTTGTATTAGTGAGAATCTGAATTATACTTGAACCTGGATCGGATCTTTGTTCGGGGTCAAGTTAGTATAATTTAATAATAAATACCTGTTCAAAATGAACAACCTTCTGTGGAATAGCCCATTCGTAGGACAGGGAGAGTGTCTCTCCAACCTGAGAGGTATTATGGCCTTGTCATTGAGAATGGCAATGAGTTGTCAATCATTGATGATGACGACCCTGTGACCTACAATGAGGCTATGAGTAGTGTTGACTCAGAGAAATGGCATAGTGCCATGAAATCCGAAATGGAATCTATGTATACCAACCAAGTATGGACTCTGGTTGAGGCGCCTGAAGGTGTTAAGCCTATTGGGTGCAAGTGGGTATACAAAAGAAAGATTGGAGCAGATGGCCAGGTGGAGACCTATAAGGCCAGGCTCGTGGCAAAAGGATTCAAACAAAGGCAAGGGATTGACTTTGATGAAACTTTTTTCGCCTGTAGCCCTGTTAAAATCAATTCGGATTTTGCTTGCGATTGTTGCTTACTACGACTATGAGATCTGGCAAATGGACATGAAAACGGCCTTCTTCAATGGGGAACTTGAGGAGGAAGTGTATATGACACAGCCAGAGGGTTTTCTTTCCAAGGGAAATGAACACCTAGTGTGTAAGCTGCTGCGAACCATATATGGTTTAAGGCAAGCTTCTTGTAGATGGAACATCCGTTTTGATGAGACAATCAAAGAGTTTGGTTTTATCAAAAACATAGATGAACCATGTGTCTACAAGAAGGTTAGTGGGAGCGCAGTAACATTTCTTGTATTATATGTAGATGACATACTTCTGATAGGAAATGATATACCGATGCTACAATCAGTCAAAGTATGGCTATCAAAGAACTTCACCATGAAGGAATTGGGAGAAGCATCCTATATTCTCGGTATGAAGATCTATAGAGATAGATCTAGAAGAATGATAGGTCTTACCCAGGGTACATACATCCAGAAAGTGCTTAAAAGGTTTAGCATGGAAAACTCCAAAAGAGGTCTCATACCGATGAGCCATGGAGTGTCCCTTTCCGAAAAAATGCCTCCTAAGACACCTGAGGAAAGAGAGCGTATGAGTAAGATTCCTTATGCTTCAACAATAGGATCTATCATGTACGCGATGTTGTGTACAAGGCCTGATGTTGCTTATTCAATTAGTGTGACGAGCAGATATCAGTCCAATCCAGGTGAAGACCACTGGAAAGTAGTGAAAAACATCTTTAAGTACTTGCGAAGGACTCAGGACATTTTTCATGTTTTTGGTGGTGAATCTGAGTTGAAAATAGAGGGTTATACTGACTCTAGTTTTCAATCAGAAAGTGATAGCAAATCCATGTCAGGGTACGTATTTACTCTGAATGGTGGTGCAATAAGTTGGAAGAGTTCCAAACAGTCGACAACGGCTGACTCCACAGCGGAAGCAGAATATATAGCTGCAAGTGAGGCTGTAAAAGAAGCCGTTTGGATAAGAAAATTTGTTTCTGAGTTGGTAGTTGTTCCTAGAGTTGAAGAGCCTATTATGTTGTATTGTGATAACAACGCAGCAATAGCACAAGCCAAGGAACCTAGGTCTCATAAAAATTCCAAACATGTCTTGCGGCACTTTGATCTGATTAGGGAGATTGTTGAAAGAGGAGATGTCAATGTTGAGAGAGTTGACACACATAACAACATAGCAGACCCTTTAAGAAAGCCACTTTCTCAAAGTCACTTTGATCGTCATAAAGACAAGATGGGTATTAGATACCAGAGTGATTGGCTTTAGTACAAGTGGGAGATTGAAAGAGATATGTCCTAAGTCCAATCATGTATGAGGATTTAGGAATAACTTTTATGTAATCTGTTTTTGATTTCATTGATATTAATAAAAGACTTGTTTTGTTTTTATTGCGGGCTCTATCTATTTTAAGTGTTTAAATAAGATATACCACAGTTTATAGTAAAGCTTTTTATGGATTATGATGAGATCATAATAATGAGACCTAAAAGATGATAACTCTAAACTTAAATAGTTCATGGTCATAGGATTACTAACTGGTAATTAATAATCCGCAAAGATCGGTACATACTATGCTTGCTTCATTATGAAGGATGTCTGTTCTCATAGACATTTGTGTGGTGACACTATAGCTAGTATGTAGGTGCTTATTATAGAATAAGTTTACTGAACATGACCCGCACTGCTGAACAACTGATGGAGTTCACTCATGTGTCAGCAGTTGTTCACATAGTGATAGTTGTACAAGTATCCTTAGACTTGAGGTCATCATAGTCATCTTGTGTACACTGAACTATGCTTTGGTTTAGTTCTTAGTCTCCAGGGACAATTATAAGGGCTCTACCGGGTATAGGAATTTATACACGAAGATAGTGTATGATCAATAAAGGATCTACCCCTTCCAGTGAAGGAAGAGAATGTTCAATGCTGATCCACTTATGCTAGTTCAGGAATCTCTGGCCAGAGTGAATGAAATTAGAAAGGAGTTTCTAATTTACATTAAATAGAACTAAGCATAGTGAATGGAAAAGCAAGTGATTAAATAAGATAGGCTTGACACAAGTTCCATGCCTTGTATTTAATCATGACATTGCAGGGTAGAAGGAATTAATTGTACGGTAACTATTCACTGAATAGGTTCTTGATATTCTAATCAGTGAATTCGTATTATCCGGATAGTCGCGATATGCTGAGAAGTATCCCTCACGATGTAGAATAAATATGATTAATTAATTAATCATATTTAATGAATTAGAGAATTTATATAAATAATGATAAAATAGTTTTATTATTATTTATTTCTATTACCGGCTTAATATTGAACCTACAGGGTCACACCATAAAAGAGAATGATTTAATGGTGGAGGAATTAATTAATAATGGCTGATAATTATTTATTTATGAAATAAATAATAAATTAATTGGCAAATTTAATAATTGATTAAATGAGATTTAATTGATTATAAATTAATTAAGAAAAAGTTCTTAATATTATTAATTAAGAATTTAATTTTTGGAAATTAAATCAAGTGAGAGAATTATTTTTAAAGTGTTTAGAAAAAGGATTAATAATTAAAAGGTGTTTTAATTATTAGTGAGAATAATAAAGGGTTAATAATAATAATATTTTATGGGAAAATTTTCAGCTGAAAATTTTGCCTATAAATATACTATTATAAACCCTATTTTTGCCTCAACCTAAAAATTGACAAAACCCTAATTCTCTCCACCTCCTCCTCCTCCATTACATCGATTTCTTGGTGGATACCGGTGGAGTGCTTCACACTTGAGGAGCAGCTGCTAGGGACCTCCGCTCGTGGTTCTTGGATCGCTTTTAAAGGTTAGAAACGATCCCTCGATTTAATTCATGATCTGTATGCGTTTTATATGGATTTTATATCGTAAAAATTGTTTTACCATGCTTCTGTGATAGATAAAATCCTACATGTACAATATAATATAATCCCTTTAACCAAATATTATAGATAAAACTAGATGCATGTAATGTGTTATCCTCATCATAGTTTAATCCAAGTTTCCTTGATCAATGAGTAGACTATCATATCAAATCGACATTTGAGCGTGACCACACATTTCATAGTCTAGCTCATACAAGAGGCCAGTGTTAAGTGGCATTTATGACACTTTATTATGCTCTAATAAGCTTTGAATTGATGCATTTGTGCTCAAGTTGTTAAGTGCTTTAACGTGTTTTCGAGTGTTTTTGCATTTCAGGCATTATTTAGGTAATCAGGTGAATTAGCATTATTTTGGTGCTAATTTGGTGTCAAGGTGGTGTTGGAATAAAAGCTCGTTGAAGCCGGCTTGAGCCTGCAAGAAAAATGGAGAAAATAATTTCTGGCAGAAGCCCAGCACGCCCGCGCTAATCAAGCGTGCGGCCGCGTCCGAAGTACAGAAAACCAGCGCGCCCGCACAGATCAAGCGCGCGGCCGCGCCGTGTCAGGATGACAGATTCATGTTTCTACTTGGTTTCTGAGAGAAAGAATTCTACACTGCATGGGGATGCTATATAAACATCTTTAGGTCATTGTTAATGATATATTAATATATATTAAGCCGGAGACATATCAAAGAGAGCCGTGAGAAGACCGTATTAGCACGATTCAACGGAGACGAAGAAGATCTTGTTTTTACTAGTGAATCTTTGTTTTAAGTTGTATTTGGATGCTAGTTTTCTTACTTGTGAACCTTACTCTTGTCTTATACTTGGTTTTATTTATTCGATTTAAAGGCTACGTTTTTTATATCATGTTTTCATCGGAACCCATGTTGATGATGAGTCTGATTATGGGCTAATCATTATCATGGGGTTCTAGCGGATTTATTTATGGATTTCTTTAGTTAAATTGTTTGATGCCTTATTATGTGGTGATTGTATGATATCCTAGTATTGGTGGTGCGTATTCATCTTATGAGCATCACAAACTTATAAGATAGTGTGTTAATTCTTAATGAAGCGAAAGTGAATTTAAGGATTTAGAACTTGCCATGCTAGCATAGGTTCATATATATGTTATGCATGATGCATAGGTAATTTTAACCATCTTACTTTCCCTGTGTAATCAAGATAGATAACTTGTACTTAAACCGTTATGTTGTCAAATTTTATAGACATATAAGGTCTCAATATAATTGGTGTTTATTTAGCTTCTATCTCTTTTGTGGATATCTGGTAGTATGGTACTCATGCAACGAAAGTTGGCGTTTATCAGTTTCCTGTTATCTGATTAGTGTCATCACCATTGCATGCTAAGGTTGAGAACAATAAGTCTATTGAATGAAGTATTTAATGAAGTTAGAATCCCATATTTGTTATATATATTAATTTAAATTATTTTATTCTCGTAGTTATAATTGTTACTTTAATTCTTAGTTATAAACAACCTCAATTTGTTATAGTCTTAGCATTGAATAATAACCCTACATTGTTGCTTAAGTGCGTGAATTAATTAGTTAAACAATACAGTATCTATGGGAATGAACTAGAAAAGATTCTATACTACTTGCGAACTCGTATACTTGCGTGTTTAGCGACTAACAAGTTTTTGGCGCCGCTGTCGGGGACTGCAGTGTTAATTTATAGTTTATGTGCTTTCCCATCAGTGGTCGTTAAAGTTCATTAACTCGGACATTGTTACTTATCTGTTTCCTTGTCTTATTTCAGGTACTCTAGTGAGGGTGTATGCATACACGTTCACGTACTCGTAAGTGAACACTGGATAAAGCCGAGGAAGAAATTGTGGTAGTTCGTAAGGAAGTTTTCGAGGAAGAAAAGAAGGTAGAAGAAGAAGAGAAAGTTAAAAAACCAAGGCTTTAGTAGAGATGGGTGATCAAGCGGAAAATCCTAAGGCTTTGATAGACTATTCTCAGCCTAAGATTAATGACATTCAGTCAAGCATCATCAGACCAGCCATCAGGGCTAAAAATTTTGAGATCAAGTCAAGTATGATTCAAATGATACAGAACTCAGTTCAATTTGGGGGTAATCCTACTAAAGACCCCAACATGCACATCAGGGATTTCATGGAGATCTGTGAACCTTTTAAGTTCTATGATGTGACTGAAGATGCTATCAAGCTACGCCTCTTCCCATTCTCTCTGAGGGACAAGGTTAAGTGATGGTTACACTCTCTGCCAGTAGGATCTATCACTACTTGGGAGGATCTTGCGCAAAAGTTTCTAACTAAATTCTTCCCCATGGCGAAGACTGCTGCAATCAGGAATACTCTTACCCAATTTGCTCAGCAAATAGGAGAATCTCTATGTGAGGCTTGGGATCGATATAAGGAGATAAGGAAGTGCCCACACCATGGCATGCCTGATTGGATGATTATCAAATATTTCTACAATGGATTGGGTGCTACTTCTAGACCCATGCTTGATACAGCATCAGGAAGAGCCTTGTGGGCTAAGAGCTACGACGAAGCTTATGAACTTATTGAACTGATGGCTGCTAATGGGTACCAGAATCCTTCCCAGAGGCTGACTCGGGGAAATGTCGCAGGAATTCTGGAGTTGGACGCAGCAATTGCTATTGCTGCCCAACTTAAGGCTTTGACGATGAAGGTGGATACTTTGGCTAATTATGGAGTTAATCAAATCGCTATTGTCTGCGTGCTTTGTGCTGGTGCCCATGAAACTGATCAGTGTGCAATTTCTAGTGAATCAGCTCAGTTTGTGAGCAACTTCTAGTGATCGCAGCAACCAGCGCCAACCACCTATCATCCCAACAACCGCAATCATCCTAATTTCTGCTGGAGCAACACTCAGAATGCGGTCTAACAGCCTTATCAGCAATATCCAGCTAAGTTGTACAACCCCCTTGGTTCAGCAACCACAGTATGCACCTAGACAGCAACTCCAGCTACAACAAGCCAATGAAAAATCTGAATTAGAGGAGTTGAAGCTTATGTACAAGAGTCAAGCTCTTTCTATAAAGACCTTGGAAAATCAAATTGGGCAAATTATCAATGCCTTTCTAAATCGTCAGCCTAGTACACTACCTAGTGACACCGAAGTGCCAGGAAAGAGGGAAGCTAAGTAGCAGGTAAAGGCAATCACTTTAAGGTCTGGAAAGGTGGCAAATCCCGAACAAACTCAAGAATTGACTAAAGAAGCTGGGGCTGAGAAAGAAGTAGAGTAGCAAGCTGGGGCTGAGAAAGAAGTAGAGTAGCAGGATGAAGAAGTGGAACCAAGGAAGACTATTGTTGAGCATACTCCGCCTGAGGGTAATACAGGGGAGAAACAAATCTATCCTCCACCGTCTTTTCCTAAGGGCTACAGAAGAAAAAGCTGGACAAATAATTTGAGAAATTTCTGGAGGTGTTCAAGAAACATCATATCAACATACCTTTCGCCAAGGCTCTTGAGCAGATTCCTAGTTATACAAAGTTTATGAAAGCTATTCTCTCTCAGAAAGTGAAGCTAGATGATTTAGAGACAGTCGCTCTTACGGAGGAGTGCAGTGCTGTACTACAACAGAAGTTGCCTCCGAAGCTTAAAGATCCAGGCAGCTTCACTATTCCTTGTACTATTAGAAAAGTATCTTTTGACAGATTCTTATGCGACTTAGGAGCTGGCATCAATCTGATGCCTTTGTTAATCTTCAAGTAGTTAGACTTGCCTGATCCAAAACCGACTTATATGACCTTGCAGTTGGCCGACCGTTCTATTATATATCTGTGAGGTATTGTGGAGGATGTCTTGGTTAAAATTGATAAAATCATATTCCCTGCTGATTTCGTAATTCTTGATTTCGAGGAAGATAAGAAGATTCCCATAATCTTGGGAAGACCTTTCTTGGCGATTGGTCGAACCTTGATAGATGTGTAGAAGGGTGAGCTCGCAATGCGAGTTCTGGATACTTTTAATGTGTTCAATGCTATAAAATTTACTACGAATAATGATGAGTGCTTAAAAGTGGAGTTGGTCGATTCGGGGGTCACATCGGAAATTGATCAATTGCTAAGGTCTGATGCCTTAGAAAAAGCCTTGTTAGGTAATTTAGATAGTGAAGATGACAAAGGTCAAGAACAATTGCAATTTTGAATGCTTCTCCCTGGAAAAGGAAGATTGATATGCCTTTTGAATCTCTTGGAATGGAGTAATTGAACAAAGCTCCTAAATGCCTCAAGCCATCTATTGAGGAAGCTCCCACTCTTGAGCTTAAGCCTTTACCTGAGCATTTGAGGTATGCATTTTTAGGTGATGCATCTACTCTGCCTGTTATTATTGCATCTGACCTTTCAGATAGTGATGAGGAAAAACTTTTGAGGATTCTGAGAGAGTTTAAATAGGAAATTGAATGGACTATAGCAGATATCAAGGGAATCAACCCTTCTTATTGCATGCATAAAATTCTGCTAGAGGAAGGTAGCAAGCCTACGGTCGAGCAGCAAAGAAGACTCAATCCAATCATGAAGGAGGTAGTGAAGAAGGAAATTCTTAAGTGGCTAGATGCAGGGATCATCTACCCTATTTCTGACAATTCATGGGTATGCCTGGTTCAATGTGTGCCAAAGAAAGGTGGTATTACTGTGGTAGCAAATGAGAAGAATGAGCTTATTCCTACTAGAACAATCACGGGGTGGAGAGTTTGCATGGACTACAGGAATCTGAACAAAACTACTAGAAAGGATCACTTCCCTTTGCCCTTCATTGATCAGATGCTTGACAGGTTGGCCAGTCATGAGTACTATTATCTTCTGGATGGTTATTCAGGTTATAATCAGATTTGTATCGCTCCAGAAAATCAGGAGAAAACTACCTTCACTAGTCCATTTGGTACTTTCGCCTTCAGACGAGTTTCTTTTGGTATGTGTGGTGCACCAGCCATATTTCAGAGATGCATGATGGCCATCTATTCTGATATGATTGTCCAGAATGTGGAGGTGCTCATAGATGAATTCTCAGTCTTTGGCGATTCTTTTGATGAATGCTTGCAAAATTTTGGACACGTTCTCAAGTGGTGCGTTGAGACCAATCTGGTTCTCAATTGGGAGAAATGTCACGTTATGGTGCGTCAGGGCATTATTCTCGGGCACACAGTTTCTAGTAAAGGTTTAGAGGTGGACATGGCCAAGGTGGGGGTCATTGAGAATCTTCCTCCACCCAATCTTGTTAAGGGAATTCACAGTTTTCTTGGTCATACGGGTTTTTATAGGCGTTTCATCAAAGACTTCTCTAAGATTTCGAAGCCATTGTGTAGTCTTCTAGAGAAAGATGTTCCTTTCAAGCTTAATGACGAGTGCCACATAGCTTTTGAGACATTAAAGAAGAGTTTAATCATGACACCGGTCATAACTGCACCAGATTGGAATGAACCTTTTGAGATGATGTGCGATGCAAGTGACTATGCAATTGGAGTAGTTCTTGGGTAGAAGAAGAACAACATATTTTATGTGGTCTACTACGCTAGTAAGACCCTAAATGGTGCTCAACTGAATTATACTACTATAGAGAAAGAACTTTTGGCTATTGTCTATGGTTTTGAGAAATTTCGATCTTATCTACTTGGGACTAAGGTGACGGGTTTCACTGATCACGCTGTAATTCGATATCTCGTCTCAAAGAAGGACTCGAAACCTAAATTAATTAGATGGGTTCTTTTGCTCCAAGAATTTGAACTAGAGATCAAGGACAGAAAGGGAACGAAAAATCAAGTCGCTGATCATCTCTCGCGTTTAGAGAATCCTAATGCTACTTCATTGGATAAGACCATGATAAATGAATCTTTTCCCGACGAGCACCTATTTGGAGTGCAAGAAGAAGAACCGTGGTTCGCAGACATTGTGAACTACCTTGTGAGTAATATCATGCCTCCCGATTTATCTTCTGCTCAACGAAAGAAGTTTCTACATGAAGTAAAGTGGTATATGTGGGATGAGCCATTTCTCTTTCGACACGGAGCTGACCAAATCATCAGGAGATATGTTCCTTACAGCGAAGGGGGGGGGATCTTGCTAGATTGCCACTCAACGGCTTATGGAGGACATTATGGTGGAGAACAGACAACGGCTCGTGTTCTTCAAGCTGGTTTCTTTTGGCCAACCTTGTTTAAAGATGCTCATCAGCTCATTTTGAAATGTGATCTATGTCAACGTATGGGTAATATATCCAAAAGGGATGAGATGTCTCTTAATTTGCTTCTCGAGGTTGAGGTCTTCGATGTTTGGGGAATTAACTTCATGGGGCCATTTGTCTCATCTTGTAACAATCAGTATATCTTGTTGGTGGTTGATTACGTGTCGAAATGGGTTGAAGTTAAGGCGTTGCCAACGAACGATGCGAAAGTGGTACTTAATTTTCTTCACAAGCAGATATTCAAAAGGTTTGGAACTCCAAGAGTCATAATCAGTGATGAGGGGTCGCATTTTTGCAATCGCAAGTTCACTACTATGATGAAAAGGTATAACATGAATCATCGCATTGCTATAGCTTATCATCCTCAGAAAAATGGTCAAGCTGAGGTGTCTAACAGAGAGATCAAGCGTATTTTAGAGAAAGTGGTGTGTCCATCGAGGAAAGATTGGTCTTTGAAGCTTGATGAAGCTGTTTGGGCGTATAGAACAGCATATAAAACTCCATTGGGAATGTCGCCGTTTCTGTTGATTTACGGTAAGGGGTGTCATTTGCCTGTGGAGCTCGAGCATAAGGCTTATTGGGCTTTGAAGAAATTGAATCTTAACTTGGATGCGGCTGGAAAGAAGAGGATGCTTCAATTGAATAAACTCAATGAGTTTCGATTTCAAGCTTATGAGAACAACAAATGTATAAGGAAAAAGTCAAAAGGTGGCACGATCGAGGTCTAGTGCTCAAGTCATTTGTGCCGGGGCAACAAGTTCTTTTGTTCAACTCTCGTCTCCATCTTTTTCCTGGAAAGTTGAAGGCAAGATGGTCAGGGCCCTTTATAATCAAAACTTTGTTTCAACATGGAGCGGTAGAAATTTTTGGGAATGATCCGGGCCAAACATTCAAGATAAATGGTCAAAGGTTGAAGCATTATTATGGTGATTGATAAGTGGATTTTATATCTACTTGGAACTCTTCATTACAAGCTTAAGTTGGTGTTTTGGACTCAAGTTGTTGGTATTTTTGATGTATTTTTGCGTTATTACATTTCAAGCATAAGTTAAATGAAGAAAGGATATTTTCAAGGAAATATGCTGAAAAGAGATCAGAATTGGAATCCTAGGCCATTCTTTATTTGTAGAGAATCTCGTTAGCTTCGCGTGGGAAGTTGAATCTCCTAATTCCGACGAGCAGAACTCAAGATATAGCCAAAAGAAGATTTGTTAGAAAAATTCCCGAATGTCAGCGCGGCCACGCCAGAAGGCAGCGCGCCCGCGCCGCTGAAACACTATTTCAGTGCGGCCGCGCCCGAAAACACCGCGCCCGCGCCCGGTTTCTGCCCCAGAATCCTGATTTTAGTCAAAATTGAAGATTTTGAGAGTCCTGGTCATCTTGAGCCTATATATACCCATAAAAAGATGTTTTTAACAACAAGGAGGCCTGGGAGAGCAATAAGAAGACCTAGAGAGCACAAGAAGGCTACGGAGAAGAAGACTCTTATTTTCTTCAATATAGTTGATACTTGGATGCTTGTTTTTGATTTGTCTTTGAACCCTATCACTCTTATATTGTTTATTATCATGCTTTCATTGGAACCCATGGTGACGATGAGTTCGATTATGAACTAATCATTATCGTGGGGTTCTAGCATATTTAATTATGGATTTCTTTAGTTAATTTTTTTTGATACCTTAGTGTGTGGTGATTGTATGATAACCTAGTATTGGTTGTGCTTATTCGTCTTATGTGTGTAGCTAACATATAAGATAGCGTCTTAATCTCTATTGAAGCGACAATGACTATAGAGGTTTAGAACTTGCCATGCTAGCATAGGTTCATGTATTTGTTATGCATGATTAGTAGGTAATTTTAACCATCTTAATTGCCCTATGTAATCACGATAGATAACTTGCGCATTAAACCGTTATGTTTTCAATTCTTATAGATATATAAGGACTAAGCAAAATTGGTGTCTATTCAACTTTTATCTCTTTTGCGGATGCTTGGTAGTAGGGTATTCGTACAACGAAAGTTGGCGTTTACTAGTTTCGTGTTATCTGATTAATGTCATCACCATTATATGCTAAGGTTAAGAACAAAAAGGCTATTAAATGAAGTATTTAATGAAGTTAGGATCCCATGTTTATCATATATAGTAATTCAACCTCAATTCTCTTAGTTAATGTTATTTAGTATAATCTCTTAGTTTAATCAAAACCCAATTTGTTTTTTATCTTAGCATTAAGCGATAACCATACATTGTTGCATAGGTGCATAAATTGAACTTAACCTAAACCATTCTCTGTGGGAACGAATATGATTTATATCTTATACTACTTGTGAACGCTTTCCAAACACTTATCATCCTGACAACCGGAATCATGCTAACTTCAGCTGGAGCAACAATTAGAATGCGGTACAAGAGCCTTATCAGCAGTTTGGATCCAATCAATTCAACCCTCCTGGTTTTCAGTAATAATTTACACCAAGACAATAACTCCAACATTAACAACAAACTCATGATGCAGGTCAATCTTCGAATGAAAAATCTGAATTGGAGGAGTTGAGGCTTATGTGCAAAAACCAGGCTCTTATACGCCAAAGCGAGGCTGTTTCTATCAAGACTCTGGAGAATCAGATAGGACAAATTGTGAACGCCTTATTGAATCGACTACCAGGAACGCTTTCTAGTGATATAGAAGTTCCAGGCAAGAGGGAAGCTAAAGAGCATGCTAAGGCAATTACATTGAGGTCTGGGAAGGTTGCAAGCCCTACAAAATCTCAAGTTCCAGAATCTGAAGTTTTGGCTGAAGAAGATGTGTAGAAGGAAGCAGAAGTGGAATCAAGGAAGAAAACTGTGGAACACACTCCTCCTGAGGGTAATACAGGGGAGAAACAGGTCTATCATCCACCTCATTTTCCTAAAAGGCTGCAGAAGCAGAAGTTGGATAAGCAATTTGCTAAGTTTCTGGAGGTGTTCAAGAAACTTCATATCAACATACCTTTCGCTGAAGCTATTGAACAGATGCCTGGCTATGCGAGGTTTATGAAAGGTATTCTCTCTTGAAAAGTGAAGCTCGATGACATAGAGACCGTTGCTCTTACGGAGGAATGCAGTGTTGTGCTGCAACAGAAGTTGCCTCCAAAGCTTAAAGATCCTGGAAGAAAAGAAGAGAAGAAAAGAAAAGATCCTGGTAGTTCGAAGGGAATTTATTGAGGAAGAAAAGAAGGTAGAAGAAGAAGAAAAAGTTGAAGAACCAGTTGTAGTAGCGATGGGAGATCAAGCAGAAAATCCAAAGGCTTTGATGGACTATTCTCACCCTAAGATTTATGACATTCAGTCAAGCATCACCAGACCAGCCATCAGGGCTAACACTTTTGAGATTAAGTCAAGCACGATTCAGATGATACAGAACTCAGTTTAGTTTGGGGGTTCTCCTACTGAAGACCCCAACATGCACATCAGGGATTTCATCGAGATCTGCAACACTTTCAAGTTTAATGATGTGACTGAAGATGCTATCAAGCTACGCCTCTTCCCATTCTCTCTGAGGGACAAGGCTAAGTGATGGCTACACTCTCTGCCAGCAGGATCTATCACCACTTGGGAGGATCTTGCACAAAAGTTTCTCATTAAATTCTTCCCCATGGCGAAGACTGTTGCAATCAAGAATGCTCTTACCCAGTTTGCTCAGCAAACAGGAGAATCTCTGTGTGAGGCTTGGGATCGATATAAGGAGATGCTAAGGAAGTGCCCACACCATGGCATTCCTGATTGGATGATTATCAACTATTTCTACAATGGATTGGGTGCTATCTCTAGACCCATGCTTGATGTAGCATCAGGAGGAGCCTTGTGGGCTAAGAGCTACGATGAAGCTTATGAACTTATTGAACTGATGGCTGGTAATGAGTACCAGAATCCTTCCCAGAGACTGACTCAAGGAAAAGTCACATGAATTTTGGAGTTGGATGCAGCAACTGCTATCGCTGCCTAACTTAAGGCTTTGATGTTGAAGGTGTATACTTTGGCTAATTATGGAGTTAATCAAATCGTTAGTGTCTGCGAGCTTTGTGCTGGTGCCCATGAGACTGATCAGTGTGCAATTTCTAGTAAATCAGCTCAGTTTGTGAGCAACTTCCAGCAATCACAGCATCCAGTGCCAACCACCTATCATCCTAACAACCGCAATCATCCTAATTTCAGTTGGAGCAATGCTCAGAATGCAGTTTAATAGCCTTATCAGCAATATCCAGCTAAGCAATACAACCCCTGGTTTTCAGCAACCACAGTATGCACCTAGGCAGCAACTCCAGCTGCAAGAAGCCAATGAAAAATATGAATTAGAGAATTTGAAGCTTATGTGCAAGAGTCAAGCTATTTCTATAAAGACCTTGGAAAATCAAATTGGGAAAATTGCCAATGCCTTGATAAATCGTCAGCCTGGTACACTACCTGGTGACACTGAAGTGTCGGGAAAGAGGGAAGCTAAGGAGCGGGTAAAGGCAATCACTTTAAGGTCTGGAAAGGTTGTGAATCCCGAACAAACTCAAGTGTTGACTAAAGAAGCTGGGGCTAAGAAAGAAGTAGAAAAACAGGATGAAAAAGTGGAACCAAGGAATACTACTGTTGAGCACACTCCACCTGATGGTCATACAGGGGAGAAACAGATCTATCCTCCACCTCCTTTTTCTAAGCGACTATAGAATAAAAAGTTGGACAAACAATTTGAGAAGTTTTTGGAGGTGTTCAAGAAACTTCATATCAAAATATCTTTCGCTGAGGCTCTTGAGCAGATGCCTAGTTATGCAAAGTTTATGAAAGGTATTCTCTCTCGAAAAGTGAAGCTAGATGATTTAAAGACAGTCGCTCTTACGGAGGAATGCAGTGTTGTGCTGCAACAAAAGTTGCCTCCGAAGCTTAAAGATCTAGGCAGCTTCACTATTCCGTATACTATTAGAAAAGTGTCTTTTGACAGATGCTTATGCGACTTGGGAGCTAGCATCAATCTGATGCCTTTGTCAATCTTCAAGCAGTTAGACTTACCTGATCCAAAACTGACTTATATGACCTTGCAGTTGTCCGACCGTTGTATTACATATCCGCGAGGTATTGTGGAGGATGTCTTGGTCAAGATTGATAAACTCATCTTTCCTGCTGATTTCATAATTCTTGATTTCGAGGAGGATAAGAAGATTCCCATAATCTTGGGATGACCTTTCTTGGCGACTGGCCGAACCTTGATACATGTGCAGAATGGTAAGCTTACAATGCGAGTTCTGGATCAGGATGTTACTTTTAATGTGTTCAATGCTATGAAATTTCCTACGGATAATGAGGAGTGCTTAAAAGTGGAGTTGGTCGATTCAGTGGTTATATCGGAAATTGATCAATTGCTAAGGTCTGGTGCCTTAGAAAAAGCCTTGTTGGGGAATTTAGATAGTGAAGATGATAAAGGTGAAGAACAATTGCAATATTTAAATGCTTCTCCTTATAAAAGGAAGATAGATATGGCTTTTAAATCTCTTGGAATGGAGGAATTGAACAAAGCTCCTAAACGCCTCAAGCCATCAGCAATTGGATGGACTATAGCTGATATCAAGGGAATCAGCCCTTCTTACTACATGCATAAAATTCCGCTAGAGGAAGGTAGAAAGCCTACGGTCGAGCAGCAAAGAAGATTTAATCCAATCATGAAATAAGTAGTGAAGAAAGAAATTTTTAAGTGGCTAGATGCAGGGATCATCTGTCCTATATCTGAAAGTTTATGGTAAGCCCGATTCAATGTGTGCCAAAGAAAGGTGGTATTACTATGGTAGAAAATGAGAAAAATGAGCTTATTCCTACTAGAGAAGTCACGGGGTGGATAGTTTGCATAAATTATAGGAAGCTGAACAAAGCCACTAGAAATGATCACTTCCCTTTGCCCTTCATTGATCAGATGCTTGACAGGTTGGTCGGTCATGAGTACTATTGTCTACTGTATGGCTATTCACGTTACAATCACATTTGTATCGCTCCAGAAGATCAGGAGAAAACTACCTTCACTTGTCCATTTGGTACTTTCGCCTTCAAACGAGTTTTTTTGGTCTGTGTGGTGCACCATCCATATTTCACAGATGTATGATGGCCATCTTTTCTGACATGATTGGCCAGAATGTGGAGTGGATGACTTCCCAGTCTTTGGCGATTCTTTTGATGAATGCTTGCAAAATCTTGGACATGTTCTCGAGAGGTGTGTTGAGACCAATCTGGTTTTCAATTGGGAGAAATGTCACTTTATGGTGCCTCAGGGCATTATTCTTGGGCATAAGGTTTCTAGTAAGGGTCTTGAGGTGGATAAGGCCAAGGTGGGGGTCATTGAGAATCTTCCTCCACCAATTTCTGTTAAGGGAATTCGCAGTTTTCTTGGACATACGTGTTTGTACAGGCATTTCATCAAAGAGTTCTCTAAGATTTCGAAGCCATTGTGCAGTCTGCTAGAGAAAGATGTTCCTTTCAAGTTTGATGACGAGTGCCTTACAGCTTTTGAGATATTGAAGAAGAGTTTAATCACAACACCGGTCATAACTGCACCTGATTGAAATGAACCTTTTGAGATGATGTGCAATGCAAGTGACTTTGCAGTTAGAGAAGTTCTTGGGAAGAGGAAGAACAACATATTTTATATGGTCTACTATGCTAGTAAGACCCTAAATGGCGCTCAACTGAATTATACCACTACGGAGAAAGAACTTTTGACTATTGTCTATGGTTCTGAGAAATTTCGATCTTATCTACTTGGGACTAAAGTGACAGTTTTCACTGATCACGCGGCAATTCGATATCTCGTCTCAAAGAAGGACTCGAAGCCTAGATTAATTAGATGGGTTCTTTTGCTTCAAGAATTTGAACTAGAGATCAAGGATAAAAAGGGAACGGAAAATCAAGTTGTTGATCATCTCTCACGTTTAGAGAATCCTAATGCTACTTCATTGGATAAGACATTGATAATTGAATCTTTTCCCGATGAGCAGCTGTTTGGAGTGCAAGAAGAAGAATTATGGTTTGCAGACATTGTGAACTACCATGTGAGTAATATCGTGCCTCCCGATTTATCTTCTGCTCAACGGAAGAAGTTTCTGCATGACGTAAAGTGGTATATGTGGGATGAGCCATTTTGTTTTCGACAAGGAGCTGACCAAATCATCAGGAGATGCATTCCTTACAGAGAAACGGGGGGGGGGATCTTGCGAGATTGCCACTCAACGACTTATGGAGGACATTATGGTGGAGAAAAGACAGTGGCTCGTGTTCTTTAAGCATGTTTCTTTTGTCCAACCTTGTTTAAAGATGCTCATTAGTTTATTTTAAAATGTTATCGATGTCAACCTGTGGGTAATATGTCCAAAAGGGATGAGATGCCTCTTAATGTGCTTCTCGAGGTTGAGGTCTTTGATGTTTGGGGAATTGACTTCATGGGGCCATTTGTCTCATCTTGTAACAATCAGTATATCTTGTTGGCGGTTGATTACGTGTCGAAATGGGTTGAAGTTAAGCATTGCCAATGAACTATGCGAAAGTGGTGCTTAATTTTCTTCACAAGCAGATATTCACAAGGTTTGGAACTCCAAGAGTCATAATCAGTGACAAGGGGTCGCATTTTTGCAATCACAAGTTCACTACTATGATGAAAAGGTATATATGAATCATCGCATTGCTACGGCTTATCATCCTCAGAAAATGGTCAAGTTGAAGTATCTAACAGAGAGATCAAGCGCATTTTAGAGAAAGTGGTGTGTCCATCGAGGAAAGATTGGTCTTTAAAGCTTGATGAAGCTGTTTGGGCGTATAGAACATTATATAAGAGTCCATTGGGAATGTCCCCATTTCAGTTGGTTTATGGTAAGGGGTGTCATTTTCCTGTGGAGCTCTAACATAAGGCTTATTGGGCTTTGAAGTAATTGAATCTTGACTTGGATATGGCTGGGAAGAAGAGGATGCTTCAATTTAATGAACTCGACAAATTTCGACTTCAAGCTTATGAAAACAACAACATGTACAAGTAGAAAGTCAAGAGGTGGCACGATCGGGGTCTAGTGCTCAAGTCATTTGTGTCGGGGCAACAAGTTCTTTTATTCAACTCTCGTCTCCGTCTTTTTCCTGGAAAGTTGAAGTCAAGGTGGTCAGGGCCCTTCATAATCAAAATTGTGTTTTCATATGTAGCGGTGGAAATTTTTGAGAATGATCCGGGCCAAGCATTCAAGGTAAATGGTCAAAGGTTGAAGCATTATTATGGTGACACGGCAAACCGCGAGGTGGTTAGTGCCGTTTTATTGTCAATTTGATCTCGAAATTCTTTGTTGAGCTAGTGACGTAAAAGAAGTGCTTCTTGGGAGGCAACCCAAGCTTGTTGTACATTAGTAGGTAGAAGAAGCAAGAAGAAATTAGAAAAATACAAAAAAATCTGAAAAAGAAAAAAATTCAGGGCCAACTACAGAAGCTGGGCGCACCCTTGCTGGTCAAGCGCGCGGCCGCGCCATTTTTCCAGTAACCTAGCGCGCCCGCGCTCATGAAGCACGCAGCCGCGCCGGTTTTACAGAGAGTGAGCGCGCCCATGTTGTCATAGCGCGCGGCCGCGCCGGGTCCCTATTCGAAAAAAATATAAACAACAGATTTATAAGGTAATTTCGGGACTTTTAATCAAAAATCAACTCCATCCTGATTTTTACTCTTTCCTCATCCCATAATTCCATCTCCTAATCAATTCCATTATTCCCCCGATTCTCACAATCAATTCTCACTTCTATTCCTTATAGAATTCACACCTCTCCACCTATAAATACATACACTTATACACAACTTCTCCATCACATCACAAACTCTCAAACACAAATTCTCTCTATACACTTAAGCTTTTATTCTCTCTTCTGCAATCCCGATGGCTCCCAAGAGACAAAGAACACAAGTTGGAAGCAGAACCACCGATTCTTCATCTGCGGGTGGTGTGGGGCCCAGGTTTTCTACTACTGAGGCTGAGAAAGAGTATACGAGGCTTCTCTCAAAGCCTATTACTAAGGAGCGAGGTTTTCTGCCATCAGGGAAGGATGGTAAGCTGTTAGAGATGATTCTCGAGATGGGCTGGGTTCCTTTTTGTGAGGCACCCGCTGTTGTGCCCATGAGTGTTGTGCGGGAGTTCTATGTGAATGCCAAGGCGGAGAAGAATGGTTTCACGGTGGTGAGGGGGAGAACTGTAGAGTACAGTGCTGAAGCTACCAGGACGGTGATTGAGCAGCCCGTGAGGATGGTGGGTCAGGACATTTGGAACGATAAGACTCCGGAGGGCTTTGATTTAGATCTCATCATTGCTACTCTCTCGGTGCCTGATACTCATTGGAAGTTCAAGAGGGGCACTACTAATTACTCCACGTTCCCTGCTTCGTGCATGAACAGGTTTGCACGGGCTTGGAACTCATTTATTTGTGATAACATCATGCCATCTTCGCATGTGTATGAGATTACTATGGAGCGTGCTCGTCTGCTATGGGGTATTCTTCAGGGTGATTATATTGATTTGGGGATGGTGATATATCAGGGGATTTTGAGATTTTTGAGAGGAGGTACTATAGGTGCTATTCCGTATGTGTCCGTTGTGACGAAGTTGTGCGTGGCAGTTGGTGTTCATTGTCCCGCACATGAGCAGCTTTAGATTCCCAGTGCTCCTATCGATAGTTCTACACTGTTGAGCATGCAGGAGTGGTATGGAGGGAATCCCGATCCTAAGGGGCTTGGGTATTCATATGATCATCTTCCAGGTGGTGTGCCTATGGAAGCAGCTACGACGGAAGGTTCTCAGCATGCACGTCAAGCAGCTTGGAGAGCTCAGTATGGAGAGGAGGCTGGTTCGTCACAGCAGCAGCAACATGAGGCAGCAGGAGCAGAGATGGAAGTCGGTTTGAATTCGATGCAATATAGGCGTCTCGCGAGAAGGATGGATGCTATGCACAACATCCATTGTCGGTTTGCACACGATCTCACCCAGGCACTTGGGACAGCTTTTAGAGCCACCAGAGTTGACATCTAGTGGCCAGTATTTGGTCAGGACTCAGTGTATCCGCCTCTAGACACGCCTGACACTCCACCTGTTGAGGGTGAGGATTCTGATTCACAGTAGGTATGCCTAATTCCTTAATATTACCTTAATTGAGGACAGTGAATATTTTAAGTTTGGGGGTAGTAGTTGAAGAAATATGTTTTTGTTTGAGTCTCATATAGTTGCATATTTCATGATAGTTTAGTTCATATAGTTTACATATTTTGCCATACAGTTTTATTTTATTTTATTTTTATTTATGGTAATTTTATGATATTTTGTTCATGTAGTTTCATGCATTTGCATTATAACATGATCCCTTAGATAATTTTCCGATTAATTGGTGCATTGATGTGAGTGTAGTGAGGTCGTGTTTAGAGATGTTGAGTCTTATCGGATTGATTTACATGACTAGAGACACTTGTATTTCACTAAGTCTTATAGATTGCTAGAGTGCTAGAACATGGTCATGGTTTGTTTGTTTGTCAAGGTTTAATCGCTTGTTTATATTTAGAATTTAGGATATTCTCTTAATAATAAATGACATGGATATTTAGAATTTGGAGAAAATTGGATTTCATTGCTAGTTGTATGGCTAGGTGTTAAATGGCTAGTAGCCGGCTCATATTTATATGAGTAGTCTAGGGTTGAGCGAGATGGAGCGAAATGCACTCGTTCAGAAATTCGTTAAAAAAAAGAAAAAAAAAAGAAGAAAAAAGAAAAGAATAAGTGTTATGTTGTTAGGTCACACACACTGTAGAAGGGAGTTGAATACAGTGTTTAACACAATCAAATCGAATATAAAAACTTAAGTAACAGAAAACAGAATTTATTCAACACAATAAACTCTGTTACAATATGGAACTGTCCTCTCTCAGTGATGAACAAATTATCATGAGAGCTGCTAGAGTTACAAAGAATAATAACTTCGATAATCGTAACACTTATAGTGTAAACTCTATGCCTGTGTTTATATACTACACAGTTACAAGATAATCTTCTAATTGATATGGAATATAATTCTGCTTCCTAAAATATATCAACTAGTTATCTTTTCTTCCAAGTATTCTATTCTTCATAGAATTCCTTCTTCATGCACAATTCTTTCTGTCTTAGTCTCGATCTTCTTTCCTTTCAATCAGATGCCTGCCTTATCTGAAAGTCATCTTAAGTCCTGATATTATCTCCTGATAAATATCTTCTGAACCTTAAGTTCTGATAACTTAAGTTTTGATATCTTAAGTTCTGTCTTCAGTGTAAGTGTTGATTTCCAGTTAAGTACTGATTTGTCCTGTTATGTAAGATCTGAAAACTAAACACAAATCATATTACACATGACATTATCAAATATATCTAACAATCTCCCCCAACTTGTAAATTAGCATAATATACAAGTTCAACAGATATTTGATGATGTCAAAAATATTAAGTACAAATGCATGAGAATTTGACTAGATAACTACAACTTATAGTCCTTTCAGCTTTACCATCTTTAACTTTTGATAATCGCTTCAGTCTGTATAAACTTCAGAATTTAAGTAGTTGTAGATCTTTGACTTGGCTTCAACTTTCAATTTCTTCTGATCTCTTTGATATCAGGAGTTGTCCTGAGATAGTTCTTCAACAAACATCTCTCTGCATATTCAAGTTCATTGACCATCTTCCTTTTAGCATTAATCAATTCAGCTGTATCTTCTCCAGTTTGAAAAATAGCTGCTCTGAGATCATTTATCTTAGCTTTTCTTGTCTCCTGATCTAGTCTAATCAGATATGCCTTGTCAGACTCTATATTGAATTACATAGCCTTATAACCCAGAAAAGTAGTTATAATCCTAGTAGAGTTAGGCTTCATATCGACAATATCACCCTTGTGATCTCTGTATTTGGGACAGTATGTGCTGTCAGACTTTACAGAATAAAGCTTCTTCTGTCTTTGAATTTGAGACTTTAAATATCCTACAGCACTATCTGTTAATCTGTCTTTCACTTGAAGTAGGAATAAAACATGTTCCAGTTCTTCAAAATACTTCAGTGGTATAACATTTTTCTTAATCTGGTATACCCTTCCATATGTCATAAAATATAACAAGATATGTTCTTTCAAGAAGGTATGGTAAACCATTTGTATTGATTCAAGTCGATTCAATCTTTCAGGAGTTGCTCCAACACCTGGTTCACTTAAGGAAGTTGGATCATTGGTAGTGTTATGTACTCTTCTTTCATCAGAACTACCCAACCCAGATTTATCTTTTTCTTCCTTTCCTGTAACAACTCTTGCTTCAAAACCACTTGTTGCAGTCTTCAAAGATTGAGTATGTTTAGCTTTGGTGAATCCTGGTAGGAGTATCTTTGAAAGTTTAAATGAATAATATCAGAGGTTTCCTTTTCCTTATCTTCTGATATCAAGCCAACTTGAGCTATGTCAGAGGTTGCTTGCTTCACTGTCATATCAGAAATTACTAAATCTTGACTCTGAACAACATGAGCCATGTCAGAGGTTGTTTGAAAAATCTTCTTTGAAATTAGAGTAAGACTAGTATCTTCTTCATCATTAGTTATTTCTTCATCCATGACTGGCATATAAACCTTTACAGGTTCATCAACCTTTTCTTTATCCTTGGACCTTGGATCAATTTCCATTTGTGATTTGGCCTTGGTTGCCTCAGAACTTGTTCTTTCCTTTATCACAATACCCTTAGACTTTGAAAATTTCTTTTCAACAATAGAAGCTTCAGATTTTGTCTTGACACCTTCTGCTTTGAGTCTAGCTTCTTCTTCCTTTTAACTCTCAAAGTCCATTCCTGGATTTTCTTTAAGAAATAACTGCTTTGAAATTTCTTCATCAAGTTCTAGATATCCACCAGAACTTATCATTTTACCAGTATCAGAACTTGTTCCTTGACTTGTAATTCTAGCTTTACTTGACGAAAGTCCTTTTCCTTGACCTTGACCTCTACCCTTATTAGAGTTTCCCTGGTCATCATTTCCATCATCATTTCCTTTCAGTGTCTGAATAGATTTGCATTTGGACTTAATCATGTTCTCCCCCTTTTTAACATCAGCAGGTAATAGAAGAGAGACAAGCAATTCCACTGAGGATTGGATCTCATTGAGTTGACTTTGGTGAGAAGCTTGATTCTTCATAATTTCTTCAATTTGAGCTTGTTGCTTCTCCTGAGTTTTCTCAATGTAGGCAACTCTGTCAAAGGCTGGCTTGAAAAATCTGTTCTTTTCAAGTTTCACATTCATATCTTGATGAATTAGAGCTTCCTGAATTTTGTTCACCTTGTCATGAGTTATTGAGTGTTGACCTTAAAGGTGCCTTGTACTCAATGCAGTAACTATCAGCTGCGCCTTGAAATCATCATTTATCAGCATTTCATCAGCTTTTGCAAGATGCTCAGCAAGAATCTTTTCAGAAGGAACAAAACTAACTGAGTTCCATTCTTTAGTCCACTCCCTTCCTCTAGGAGTTTCACTCCAAGGTACTGATGCTTCCCCTGTAACAAACTTCTTGACTAAATCAGCTTTATGAATAGTTTGTTGAGGTGCATGTCCTGATGGACCAGCTGCATCAGCATCTAAATTACCAGTAGTTTCTTCATTAGCAGCATCAGAACTTGTAGATCCTGCAGTATCACCATCCTCTGATAAAATAGCAGTATGTGAGGCTATAGAGGCTTCAACATTTTCCTCTAAATTCTGATCTGCATCCAGGTTCTGATCAACATTCAAAAGTGATGTTGTTGGTGGAGTGAGTTGAATTGGTGAAGCTTCCAAGTACAAAACCTCAGGCACAATCAGGTTATGAATATCAATTTCAGCACCTGTGCCTGGTTTTTCAGTATGTACTGGATAAACTATAGGTGACATATAAGGTGTAGGTATTTTAGCTTGAGCAGTTTCATGTTGTGCAGAAGGAAGTAATTCAATAACAACTGGTTCTGTTGAGATCAGAGATTCCTGATCCCCTTCCTTAGCTGCTTCCACTACATCTTCTGAATCTGACTCAACTATGTCCCTATGACCTCTCTGTTTCTTTAATTTCCTCAAACTGGAGACGCTATAGGAGCTTTATCATCAGAATTTAATTTTCTAAGCCTTTTGAGGGGCCTAGAACTCCCATTTTCAGTATCTTTCTGAGAAGAAACCTTCTCAGCTTCTACAATAACAGGTCCTGATATTGGAACCTGTTCCTTAGCATCTAATTCATCTCACAGAATAAATCTCCTTCTCTTCGGTTGAGTCTGAGGTACTTTCTTAGTCCTCTTAGGTTTGGAAGATGAAGGCTGCTCTGTAGGATCAGAAGGTTGAGGTGTTTGTGTAGAAGTGGTAGGTGCTGATGGATGAGGTTCTGATGGTTGGACATCAGGATATACTTCAGTATATTTAACCGGATCATAGGTTATTAAGGCTTGTTTGACAGATAAAGGGACTAGGAGGGGTCTTAACACAACCTTCTTATTATCAGTAGATAATAAGTCATTAAAAGCTCTTTTAGCTAGTCTGAATGGTGAAATTAATTTACTAGCAGATTGGGGCTTATCATCACAACAAAAACTATAGATAAGCTGACATAATCTAGCAAAATAAACAGTATTTCTATCTTCTGTCATTCTATCCCCAATAAAACCTAAGACAACACTTGCATAATCAAAATCAGTTTGATTAATGAGAGCATACCCGATTTGTTGGCTGAATATGGGGATTGCATCAAAATTAGAGCATTTGTTTGTAAAAGCCTTGGTTATGCAGTCAAAGAAGAAACTCTATTCCCTCCTTATGAAAGATCTCTTTAACTGACCCAGCTTTGCCAATGTCCTCTCATACCCCAGACTGGCCATCATGTTTTGAAGAACTGGCTCTTCAACAGTAGAATAAACACAGTTCTCAGGCAGCTGTAGTGCTAGTCGGACCGTAGCCACTATCACAACATGCTCATCCTCCCCTGATGAAAAAATAATACTTAGGGACCCATGAGCACCACCATCATCATATACTCCACTTCTCCAGAACTCCAGCACTTGAGTACTAGAGACTACATCAGGTGCGGTTAGAGCGTACCCAATATCAGAACTAGCAAGAAAGTCCTGAATGAAATGAAGTTCTGATGGGGCTTCTGACTTGCTAAGAATAGCGGAGAAGTTATTAGGAACAAACTTAGCTCCATAAAAAATTATATCTTTTGGTGCCATCTCTATAAAAAATAAGTGAATAAGAGAATGTTTGCAAAGTGTTTGTAAAAAGTCCTGAGAGAAAAGCGACTTCAGAAAATAAAAGAGAAAGAGAGAGAGAGAGAGAGATAGAAAAAGAGATTTAGAATAGAAAAGTAAGTAAAAGATTAGAAAATCTTTTATCTCTCATATATATACTCTCTCCACTCAACAGTCATATTTTTGAAGCATGGGATACACTTTACACCTGGCACCAATTGAACAGTCAGTAAACGGTTAGAATGAGAGTTAATGGGCACGTAAAATAAGCAATAATTATCGTGCACATGCAGTTTTTCAGGACATCCACATTAACCACTAACCCACAATGATTATGACTGTTTTATCTCACATTAACCAATATTCTGTAAAAATATTATCGTTCAAGTAATGACCAAAAATAAACCAAGTAAATAAATACTGTCACGTCAGCATCAAAACTTGATTATTATCAGGATTTAAAAGTCATCAGAATATGGCTCCTTAACTTGAAAACTGAATGTGTATTCCTGCAATTCTTCACACAAATACTGATATGGTTTCATCAGAACTTCCATCAGAACTTGTCCTCAGAATTTATGCAATCTGACACATAAACTGTTCATCTAAAATAATATTGATCACCACAGTAATTTTCATTATTCATATGGAGTGTATGTGTGTGCATTAAGCTAAATATCAGACAAAGAGTAAAGTCTTATTCACTTCAGTACATCTTAGAAATAAGGCATAACTAAGAACTTTACTTAAAATCTGTCATTATTCTAAAGTCTATTTTAGAATGAGTTCATGCATTAGTCCACCTCAACTATTTTGTGCACATTTTATGCATCTTTTGAAATTCTATTTTACAGTGGCTTCTCAGTGTAAGTGAGTCACGACTGCTTATCAGAATTTATGCTGTTATCAAAGTATTTTTCCAGTAATCATAGAGTGTGAAAAGTCACCAAGAAAATTTTATTTTTCTTTTCTAATGCATATTACTTAATACCAGCAATGCACTTGGGTCTTCCCTTCCACATTTTAACTCTAGATCTCAAAGGAGTACCTGATTTTTATTTCTTTTCTTTTTTTTTTCTTTTGATAAGTGAGGCTTATCAGCACTTAGTACATTCACCAAATTTACTAACATCAGAACTTAACAAATAAGAAGCACTATTCTAGTTTTTGACATAGTAATAAGATACGCAAAGTAAACTTAACTAATCTCAATATCAAAATTTGCTTGTGTTAAAAGATTTCCACATAAATAATTACTTCAAACATGGGATCTTTAGTAAATTAAAGATTACTAGGTCAGCATCTAGCACAGTTATCCTCATTGGATTGAATAGTCACAGAAATATTCATATCACTATCAGAGTTTAGAAACTCACATCAGACAACAATCAGCACTTAAGTAATTTTCAACTTAAGCACAGAATACACAAAGATAGTAATATCTGTAAATACTGATCATAAAGTCTGATGTATCAGAATATAAACTAAGCAGATTTAGAGAAAGAACCTGAAACCATTCCAAGTTCATTTACCAATCTTGTAAAAGTAGCTTCATATAATGGTTTTGTGAAGATATCTGCTAGTTGATGATCTGTGGGAACAAAATGCAATTCCACTGTACCTTCATCCACATGTTCCCTTATGAAGTGGTACCTAATGCTGATGTGCTTTGTCATTGAGTGCTGAACTAGATTACCTGTCATAGCAATAGCACTTTGATTATCACAGTAAATAGGGATTTTAGAAAATTCTAACTTATAATCCAGTAACTGATTCTTCATCCAAAGAATCTATGTACAACAGCTTCCTACAGCAATGTATTCTGCTTCTGCAGTTGATGTGGAAATTGACTTCTGTTTCTTGCTGAACCAAGAAACCAATCTGCCTCCAAGAAATTGGCAGCTTCCACTTGTGTTTTTCCTGTAAATTTTGCATCCTGCAAAATCTGCATCTGAGTAACCTATTAGCTTAAAGTCTGATTCTCTAGGATACCACAATCCCAGATCAGCTATACCCTTAAGGTACTTGAAAATTCTTTTCACAGCTGTTAAGTGAGGTTCTCTTGGATCTGCTTGAAATCTCGCACAAAGACAGGTAGCATACATGATATCAGGTCTACTTGTAGTTAGATAGAGTAGAGAGCCAATCATACCTCTGTAATCAGTAATATCTACTGATTTACCAGTATCCTTATCCAACTTAGTTGCAGTGGCCATAAGAGTGGATGCACTTGAACAATCCTGCATTCCAAATTTCTTCAACAAATTTCTGGTGTACTTAGATTGAAAAATAAAAGTTCCTTCTTCATTCTGCTTGACTTGAAGGCCCAGAAAATAGTTAAGTTCTCTCATCATACTCATTTAATAACTTGACTGCATCAGTTTGGCAAACTTCTTACAAACTCTGTCATTTGTAGAACCAAAAATGATATCATCAACATATATTTGCACCAAAAGTAAGTCTTTTCCATGATTGAGGTAGAACAGTGTTTTGTCAATAGTTCCTCTATTAAATCCACTTTCCAGAAGAAACTGAGCTAATGTCTCATACCATGATCTTGGAGCTTTCTTAAGGCCATAAAGTGCTTTATCAAGCCTGTAGACATGATTGGGAAATTTGGGATCTACAAAGCCTAGAGGTTGTTCAACATATACTTTCTCTCCCAATTCTCCATTAAGAAAAGCACTTTTCACATCCATTTGAAAGACTTTAAACTTCTTGTGAGCAGCATAAGCCAAAAATATTCTTATGGCTTCCAATCTAGCAACTGGTGCAAATGTTTCATCATAATCAATTCCCTCCTGTTGAGAGTATCCTTTTGCAACCAGCCTTGCTTTATTCCTTGTAATAATGCCATCACTGTCAATTTTGTTTCTGAACACCCATTTTGTACCAATAACTGATATGTTCCTTGGTCTTGGCACTAGGGTCCATACTTTATTTCTTTCAAATTCATTTAACTCTTTTTGCATTGCTTGCACCCAATCAGCATCTTGAAGAGCTTCTTCCACTTTCTTTGGTTCAGCCTGAGAAAGAAAAGAATGATAAAGACATTCATTTGATGTAGTTGTTCTAGTTCTGACACCTGCATCAGGATTTCCAATAATTAAGTCAGGTGTATGTGCTTTAGTCCACTTCCTTGCAGATGGAAGGTTTTCTCTAGAACTGGATGCTCCCTCATGATCCATGCTGTCTCCATCATTATTTTCTGATGCTCCCCCTGAAATTATGCTCTCTGAGTTGGATCCTTCATTATTTGAGTTTCCAGAAATATCAGAACACGAGTTTCCAGAATTATCTGAACTTGGCCTATCAGGACTTGAAGAGCCTGTTGTAGGTTCTGATGCTTCTTGAGATGTGGTTGGATCTTCAGTATGCTCCCCCTATACATGTGCATTTTCCTTAGGCGTAGTCACCACAGTTTCAATAACATCAGAGTTTAATCCATCAGAGTTTGCAGTATCAGGATTTACAAAATCAGAATTTAAAACTTCATTCTCGAATCTCAGCTGATCATGATCATTGAAATCTTTAAGTCCAGTAATCTTCTTATCATCAAAAGAGACATTGATAGATTCCATGACAACCTTTGTTCTTAAATTGTAGACTCTGAAGGCTTTTGTAGAAAGTGGATATCCAACAAAAATTCTTTCATCAGCTTTTAGATCAAATTTGGATAGTTGTTCGGGATGAGTCTTAAGAACAAAACACTTGCATCCAAATACATGAAAATACTTCAGATTTAGCTTCTTTTTCTTCACCATCTCATATGGTGTTTTTCCATGCTTGTTAATGAGTGTTGCATTCTGAGTAAAACAAGCAGTCTACACAGCTTCAGCCCAAAAGTAGGTTGGCAACTTTGCTTCATCAAGCATAGTTCGTGCAGCTTCAATAAGAGTTCTATTCTTTCTTTCAACAACTCCATTTTGTTGTGGAGTTCTAGGAGCTGAAAATTCCTGCTTTATTCCATGGTCTTTGCAGAACTCTTCCATGATCAAATTCTTGAACTCAGTGCCATTATCACTTCTTATGATCTTCACAGAATCTTTGACCAATTTATCCAGTTGCGTGACATGATCAATCAAGATAGATGCAGTTTCACTTTTTATGTGCAAGAAATACACCCATGTGTATCTGGTGAACTCATCCACTATGACCATATCATATTTCTTCTTTGCAATAGACATGACATTAACTGGACCAAATAGATCAACATGTAGTAGGTGATAAGGCTCAAGAATTGATGATTCAGTCTTGCTCTTGAATGAAGATTTTCTTTATTTTGCCTTCTGACATGAATCACAAAGGCCATCAGGAGCAAATACTGATGTTGGCAATCCTCTCACAAGATCTTTCTTGACTAGTTCATTTATGTTGTTGAAATTTAAATGAGAGAGTTTCTTGTGCCAATCCCAGCTTTCTTCAATTAATGTTCTACTCAACAGACAGATTGCAGAACCATCAGTACTTGTTGAAAGCTTGGCTTCATAAATGTTACCATGCCTGTATCCTTTCAGAACAACTTTTCCTGTAGATTTGCTTATAACTTCACAGTGTTCTTCAAAGAAATCCACATGATAACCTCTGTCACAGATTTGACTCACACTCAGCAGATTATGTTTAAGTCCTGAGACCAGAGCTACTTTTTCAATGATGACATTCCCAAGATTGATATTGCCAGATCCTAGAGTTTTTCCAATGTTGCCATCTCCATAAGAAACACCTGGGCCAGCTTTCTCCAAAAAGTCTAATAGCAGGGCTTTATTTCCAGTCATATGTCCTGAACATCCACTGTTCAGAACTAGGATGTTCCTGCAATCACAAAGACCACTAATGATTAGTTTTAAGGACCCAGACTTGCTTGGATCCTTTGGCCTTTTTAAGTTTGTTAACATTTGCAGCGGATTTAGCATCAGAGTTTATGTTAACAGTTTTCTTATCAGAATTTGCAATATCAGACTTTGCATCAGAACTTATACTAGAAGGAATAATGCTAACTTTCTTTACAGAAGGTTTTATTTGATAATAATCATAGTACAAACTATGATATTCCTTACAAGTATAAATGGAATGCCATAAACTACCACAATGAAAACAAGGATTTTTTGTCTTATATCTAACAAACTGACTCTTAACTCCTAATTTTGAAGGTAAGGAGTTTATATTCTTATTCTTCCTGCAAAAAGAAGCCAGATGGTTACAATTTCTACAGTTATGACATGTTTTTCTAGGAGCATTAGGAACAGGCTTATAATTATTACTTTTGTTCACACCTTCCTTTCCATTCCTATTTTTCCTAGGTGACTTTACCTTGTTTACATTCTTAACATCTTTTAGCTTATGCTTAAGCTGCTTCTTTGTCATTAAGCCTATGTTAACTTCAGTTGGCTTATCCTATTTAGGTTTGTCAGTAGTTACTTTCTCCTTAACTTCTGATTTATCAATATCAGACTTTGTAGTTACAAACTTAACAAGATTTACCTTTGGTTTTTGTTTAACAACTATAGGCTCAGTTTCTACAGTTCCCTTACTTTTCTTACCATCTCCATAACCTAAGCCCTCTTTCCAGTTTCCACTACTAAGAATATCCTGAGTTTCTTTACCAGAGTTAGTCCAAGTCCTGATAATCTCTCTTTCCTTTTCTAACTCAGTTTTTAGAGATTCATTCATTTTTAAGACTTCATCCCTAACATAGAAGGCATCATCTCTATCTTTCTGAGGTTGATGGAACATGACTAACTCTTTTTCTAAATAATCATTCCTCTTTTTATAAGCAAGATTTTCAGAAGTTAATCTTTCACATGTTAAAGTTTGATCTTTATAACTAATGAACATGGTTTTAAGATATCTTCTTAACTCAGTAATATCATCAGTATGAAAGGCATAAGTAGTTTGAGGTACCTTTAAGTCAGCAGTATCAGAATTGCTATCAGCATTTTCCATCAAGGCATAGTTTTCCTCATTCTCAGAATCTGAAGCATCTGACCTGCTTTTCTTCTTTCTGACAAGAGCCTTGCCTTTGTCACTTTTCCCTTTTTTGCAATCTGGAGATATATGGTCTTTCTCACCACAGTTGTAGCATTTAGCATTTGAGTAATCTCCTCTGTCAGACTTTCCTCCTTTGCCTTCAGATTTTCTGAAACCTTTCTTTTCAGAACTTGCACCTTTCCTGGAAAACTTCTTTCCTCTTCTAAATTTCCTGTATGCAATCTTTGTGATTCCTTTCACCATAAGAGCACACAACTTTATCATCTCCTCATCATGGTCCATCTCAGGTATACTTTCAGTTTCTAAGTCATCATCACTATCATAACTTGATGACTCAGTATCAAACTTTGTGATGAGAGCTTTTTCCTTGCCTTTTCTTGAGGCAGCTACTTTGGGACTTTCCTCCTCAGCCACAAAGGCAACTGTTCTTGACTTTCTTCCATTCCTCTTGCTTCTTTGTTCCATCTCAAGTTCATGAGTCTTGAGCATCCCATAAATTTCATCAAGAGTTGTTTCATCAAGATTATAGTTGTCTCTTATTATTGTGGCCTTCAAATCCCATCTTTCAGGAAGAGCTAACAGGAACTTAAGATTTGAATCTTCAATATCATACTCTTTGTCAACTAGTGACAAATCATTCAAGAGTTTGACAAATCTGTCATATAAATTAGTTAATGACTCATCAGGCTTTGAGTCAAAGTGCTCATACTCTTGAGTGAGTATTGTCTTTCTGTTCTTCTTGATTGAATCAGTTCCCTAACACCTTGTTTCCAAAGCATCCCATATCTCTTTTGCAATCTTGCAGTTAATTACCCTGTTTGACATGACATTATCAATGCCACTATACAGCAAGTGTCTTACCTTTGCATCCTTTACAATCGATGAGATATCTTCTGCAGTGTAATCACTTCTCTCCTTTGGTACAGACTTTGCTGGTTGTCCTGCAACTTCCACAGAGAGTTTGGTTGGCATATGTGGTCCTTCATAAATCCTGTCGAGATATTCTAGATCTGTAGCTTCCAGAAACATAGCCATCTTCACTTTCCATATCGAATACTCAGAAGGTTTCAACATGGGAACTCTTATAGTCTCATATTGACTATGAGTTACAATTTTTGGAGGTTCTTCAGTTTTGGTGGGCTTGGTTGGAGTTTCTTCTTCAGACATGATTGATTTTGGATCTTAAACTGTTTGTGTGTTAACAGAAGGCTCTGATACCACTTGTTAGGTCACACACACTGTAGAAGGGGGTTCAATACAGTATTTAGCACAATCATATCGAATATAAAAACTTAAGTAACAGAAAACAGATTTTATTCAATACAATAAACTCTGTTACAATATGGAACTGTCCTCTCTCAGTGATGAATAAATTATCACGAGAGATGCTAGAGTTACAAAGAATAATAACTTCGATAATCGTAACACTTATAGTGTAAACTCTATGCCTGTGTTTATATACTACACAGTTACAAGATAATCTTCTAATTGATATGGAATATAATTCTGCTTCCTAAAATATATCAACTAGTTATCTTTTCTTCCAAGTATTCTATTCTTCATAGAATTCCTTCTTCATGCACAATTCTTTCTGTCTTAGTCTCGATCTTCTTTCCTTTCAATCAGCCGCATACCTTATCTGAAAGTCATCTTAAGTCCTGATATTATCTCCTGATAAATATCTTCTGAACCTTAAATTCTAATAACTTAAGTTCTGATATCTTAAGTTCTGTCTTCAGTATAAGTGCTGATTTCCAGTTAAGTACTGATTTGTCCTGTTATGTAAGATCTGGAAACTAAACACAAATCATATTACACATGACATTATCAAATATATCTAACATATGTATAATTGATCACGAGTGGGCTCTTTAGTACTCGAGTTATTAAGTTTTTAGGGGACTTTGTGCCTAGTGACCTATGGCTTTTATAGTTTGGGATCGACTAACCTAATGCTCGCTACATGGGTACTATTGTATAAGTCTTTAAGGGACTTCACTCATTGCACGATCAAATAAGCATACTTGTGTTGTTTTATTGTGAATAAAGCATGAATCCATGTTAAACTCCGATATAAGAATTGAAGTGTTATAAGTTATTTTGAGTCTAGCTTTTATTCTATTTATAAGCTTGCCATTGTTTTGATAAGTAGTGAGTCATGATTGTCAATCAGTTGCGATAGTATATCTGTAAGCATGTGCACACGCGCACGTCTCTAGTTTGTAAGTTGATTTGTGTAATTTGATTGATCTTTATGTGAATAATTGAATTTGATGAGGTGTTGCTTGTTGATTGGTTTAGTTATTCTATGGGGATCGTTGCATTCATATTGTTGCATTCATGCATTTTTATTTCTTTTTCTTTGAGTCTGTTTATGCTTGAGGACAAGCATCGATTCAAGTTTGGGGGTATGTTGAGAGGCATTTATGACACTTTATTATGCTCTAATAAGCTTTGAATTGATGTGTTTGTACTCAAGTTGTTAAGTGTTTTAATGTGTTTTCTAGTATTTTTGCATTTCAGGCATTAATCTGTGAATCAGGTGAATTAACATCGTTTGGTGCTAATATGGTGTCTAGGTGGTGTTGGAATAAAAGCTCTCGAAGACCATCTCAAATATGTAGGAAAAAAAAGGATTCAGTTTTGGCAGAAGCCCAGCGCGCCCGCGCTAATCAAGCGCGCGCCCGCGCCAGAACTTCAGAGAGACACCGCGCCCACGCTGATCAAACGCGCGGTCGCGCCAGGTCGGGATGTAGAATTCATATTTTGAATAGAAGACTGATTTTATGGGGTTCTATGTTGATCAGGGCTACTAAATAAACAACTCTAAGTCATTTTTAATAACTAATAAAGCGAGAGACACTTCAGAGCTAAGGAGAAGACGGCAAGAGGCCTATAGCATGAATCAACAAAGGCAAAGACGATCTAGTTTATTCTTATGAATCTTTTTTTTGAGTTGTAATTTTGGATGCTCGTTTCTTGTTTTGTTGAATCTATACTCTTGTGTTATACTCTGTTATTTATTCGTTATAAAGACTACGTTTGTTATATCATGTTTTCATCGGAACCCACGTTGACGATGAGTCCGATTATGGGCTAATCATTATCGTGGGGTTCTAACGGATTTATTTATGGATTTCTTTAGTTAAATTGTTTCGATGCCTTAGTATGTGGTGATTGTATGATATCCTAGTATTGGTTGTGTGTATTCGTCTTATGAGCGTCGCAAACTTATAAGATAGTGTATTAATTCTTAATGAAGCGAAAGTGAATTTAAGGATTTAGAACTTGCCATGCTATTATAGGTTCATGTATTTGTTAGGCATGATTCGTAGGTAATTTTAACCATCTTACTTGCCCTGTGTAATCAAGATAGATAACTTGTGTTTAAACCGTTATGTTGTCAAATTCTATAGACATATAGGGTCTCAATATAATTGGTGTCTATTCAGCTTTTATCGATTTTGTGGATGTCTGGTAGTATGGTCTTCGTGCAACGAAAGTTGGCGTTTATCAGTTTCGTGATATCTGATTAGTGTCATCACCATTGTATGCTAAGGTTAAGAATAATGAGGCTATTGAATGAAGTATTTAATGAAGTTAGAATATCATGTTTGTCATGTATATTAATTCAGTTAATATTAATCTCGCAGTTATAATTATTAGTTTAATTCTTAGTATAAACAACCTCAATTTGGTATCATCTTAGATTGAATAATAACCATATATTGTTGCTTAAGTGCGTGAATTAATTAGTTAACCAATACAGTCTCTGTGGGAACAAATCTGATTTATATCTTATACTACTTGCGAACGCGTATACTTGCGTGTATTATTAGTGCGTGTTTAGCGACTAACAAGTTTTTTAATTGATCAAGAGTGAGCTCTTTAATACTCGAGTTATTAAGTTCTTAGGGGACTTTGTGCCTAGTGACCTAAGGCTTTTATAGTCTGGGATCCGCTAACCTAACGCTCGCTACATGGGTATTATTCCACAAGTCTTTTGGGACCTCATTCATTGCACGATCAAATAAGCATATGTGCTATGTGTTCAATAATAGCGTGAATCCTTGTATAACTCTAGTAGAATGAAGGTGTTATGATTCATTATGCGTTTATCGTCTATTCTGTTTATAAGATTGTGATTGTTTTGATGAAAGATAAGTTATGGTTATTGATCTAGTATAGCGAGTATATCTGTTAAGCATCCCACACACGCACATTTCTGGTTTGTAAGTTGGTTTGTGGGATTTATTAGAGCTCTATTTTGATTCATTGCATTGTAAGAGGCATTAGCTTGTTGGTTGGTTATGGTTATTCTGAGGGGATCGATTGCATTGTCATTTAGATGCATTCATGTAGTTGCATTCATGCATTAGGTTTATTTTGTAGTTTTGAGTCTGTTTATGTTTGAGGACAAGCATCGATTCAAGTTTGGGGGTGTGATAAGTGGATTTTATATCTAATTGGAACGCTTCATTACAAGCTCAAGTTGGTGTTTTGGACTCAAGTTGTTGGTATTTTTGATGTGTTTTTGTGTTATTGCATTTCAGGCATCAATTAAATGAAGAAAGGACCTATTCAAGGAAATATGCTGAAAAGAGATCAGAATTGGAAGCCTAGGCCATTCTAAATTTGTAGAGAATCTCGTTAGCTTCGCGTGGGCAGTTGAATCGCCTAATTCGGACGAGTGGAACTCAAGATATGGCCAAAAGAAGTTTTGTCAGAAAAATTCCAGAATGTCAGCGCGGCCGCGCCAGAAGGCAGCGCGCCCGCACCGTTGAAACACTATTTCAGCGCGGCCGTGCCCGAAAACAGCGCACCCGCTCCCGGTTTCTGCCCCAGAATCCTGATTTTAGTCGAAATTGAAGATTTTGAGAGTCCTGGTCATCCTGGAGCCTATATATACCCATAAAAGACGTTTTTAACAACAAAGAGGCTTAGGAGAGCAATAAGAAGACCTAGAGAGCACGAGAAGGCTACGGAGAAGAAGCCTCTTATTTTCTTCAATATAGTTGGTACTTGGATGCTTATTTTCGATTTGTCTTTGAACCCTAGCACTCTTATATTGTTTATTATCATGATTTCATTGGAACCCATGGTGACGATGAGTTCGATTATAAACTAATCATTATCGTGGAGTTCTAGTGGATTTAATTATGGATTTTTTTAGTTAATTTATTTCGATATCTTAGTGTATGGTGATTGTATGATAACCTAGTATTGGTTGAGCTTATTCGTCTTATGTGCGTAGCTAACATATAAGATAACGTATTAATCTCTATTAAAGCGACAATGAATATAGAGGTTTAGAACTTGCCATGCTAGCATAGGTTCATGTATTTGTTATGCATGATTCGTAGGTAATTTTAACCATCTTACTTGCCCTATGTAATCACGATAGATAACTTGCGGATTAAACCGTTATGTTTTCAATTCTTATAGACATATAAGGACTAAGCATAATTGGTGTCTATTCAACTTCTATCTCTTTTGTGGATGCTTGGTAGTAGGGTATTCGTACAATAAAAGTTGGCATTTACTAGTTTTGTGTTATCTGATTAGTGTCATCACCATTACATGCTAAGGTTAAGAACAAAAAGGCTATTGAATGAAGTATTTAATGAAGTTAGGATCCCATATTTTTCATATATAGTAATTCAACCTTAATTCTCTTAGTTAATGTTATTTAGTATAATCTCTTAGTTTAATCAAAAACCAATTTTTTATTTGTCTTAGCATTGAGCGATAACCATACATTGTTGCATAGGTGCATAAATTGAACTTAATCTAAACCAGTCTATGTGGGAACAAATCTGATTTATATCTTATACTACTTACGAACGCATATACTTGCGTGAATATTAGCGCGTGTTTTTGCCCTAACAGTGACATGGCAAACCGCGAGGTAGTTAGTGCCGTTTTATTGTCCAATTGATCTCGAGATTATACGTCGAGCTAGCGACGTAAAACGGGCGCTTCTTGGGAGGCAACCTAAGCTTGTTGTACATTAGTAGGTAGAAGAAGCAAGAAGAAACGAGAAAAACACAAAAAAATCAGAAAAAGAAAAAAATTCAGGGCGCCCGTGCTGACCAAGTGCGCGGCTGTGCCCTTTTTCCAGTAACCAAGCGCGCCCGCGCTCATCTAGCGTGCGGCCGCGCCGGTTTTCCAGAGAGTGAGCGCGCCCGCGCTGTCCAAAGATTGTATTCCCTCAACTATACTTTATTACTCGAATAATAAATATTTATTAACTATTCATTTATTATGGATGAAGTATTCTCCAGCGAATATTTATTTCAAACTTGATTAAATATTAAAGATTATTATATTACTTAAACATAAATAAGTTGAGGAATACTATTTCAATATTGTTTCAAAAGTATAACTATTCGAGGTTTAATTATTTAACGATTAATATTTAATTATGTATTATGTATTAAAGGATTTATTTATGATTTAAAAATTATAAAACCTAATTTAAAATACTTTCTCATTTTCGGAAAATCATTCGAATAATTTCAAATCGTCGGAGAATATTATCTCAACTTATTTTAAATATTTCGAATATAGTTTCGAAAGAAACTCCCCTTATTTACTTATATGTTGACAACGATCAACTCACATCCTTAGTACTTCCTCCGAAAACTTTCGGAAGTACATATATATATATGAGGTGAAGATGTGCATATCAACAAGCATAACGCTTGGGAAACTTCGATATAGTTCAATGATTCCAAGTATATGATAGGATTCTTAAAAGGACAAGAGGGGGTAGAGATCCAGTACTTCGTGGACTGGGGAGACTGCCATATTTATTTTTCGTATGAGAAGGTACCATGTGTACTGAAGGACATACGAAGTATGCAAAATATACCCGGGCTGAATGGGGAAGCATATAAAGCCCGAATGCGGCAAGGGTGATAACCGGGATAAGAAGGTGTCGTCCTTCTACTAGTAGAAAATGTTACTATTTCCGTAGTACGACTGATCATTGTATGCGGTGGTTCCAATGAATGTCCTATTCTTCCAATTGGAATTGTGATGCAATACCGTAACCCAAGCCTAGGTGCTGGGTTTACCATTAAGGTATTTGCAGGATAATAACCCATTAAAGAATTGTTTTCATAAGAAGGTGTGTATCACCAAAAAAACTATTTTTGAATAAAACATAATTATCATATATGACGTTTTACTTGAGTTTATCATACAGTCATTTCATACTGTACATTATTATGCTGGGCATTATAGCTCACACTTGTTTTCTTAAATTGACTCAACACAACAGTGAATCAAGATGCCTATCATGAAATTCACAGCCAGGAAACGGGTAGGAAATGGCCAGCTATTCCGTAGGATGTTTGGTGTTGTACCACAGGTAGACCGAATAAGCTGGATTAGTTTTCATTTGTTTTTAGTCCGTCTTATTTATAAGTATGACTTATGTAAGGTAATGAATAAAAAATAAATATTTGGCCGACGGACTAGCCTTACTTAAAGGGTATTCCCCAGTAAGACTTAATTACTTTTTGGTTGTAATAATTATCACGTTGTGGATTGATTTACTCTAGTAATGAATGGTTCATTTCCAAGACAATAACCTATAAGTGTGTGTGTGTGGTAAGTGTGGGGTCGTGAAGTGTGAGTATTTATATATTGTGATGCGAGGTATGTGGTATATAGTATTTAAGATGGCGTGGCCTCCTAGATCCTTGACCCCGGATTTCGGGGCGCCACATGTATGGAAGGAGAAATAAGGATGGCACACATAAGGAGAGCACATCCCTTGAAGTTCCCTCATCTATTCAGGGGGAGCTACTAACACTCAATACTGAAATTCAAAATCTCCTATCTAAAATTTCTTCTTCCTACACATCACTTGAATCTAATTCTCAAGTGCAATCCCACTCAAGTGACTTGGTTCAAGAAACCTTGCTCACCACCTAGACACCAAATTTAGATGGTGAGAGGCTACTAGCTAGGGTAGACCTTGATGACACCATCACAAATATGGGGGATTCATCAGGGTTTAATGAAGACCCCATGGTAGTTACAGATGCACCTTTATGTGCAAATCAGCCTTCACAGTTTGTAAGGTTTGAGGGTAGTACTCCTGAGGGGGAGCTATCTAAATCCTCTCCAATTCAATTGGAGGTTCCTGTTACAGGAACAACTCCCCTCACAACCCTAGCTGAAATTGCACTAACAATTGAGGCTAGGAGTACAACTTCCAATGATCCTTCTATAGGACAGGCAAGTTTAGCACATTCAAGTAGAAGCTCACTACAAAATAAGCAAGGGTTTGAGGCTAGAGTACATGACAGTAACCTAGCCAAATCCCCTCCAATTCAATTGGAGGTTCCCACTACAAGTGAGGAACAACAAACTGTCAAAACCACATAGCAATTTGTGAGTTAAACTGTGACTCTAGTCACAGGTGCTTCAATTTCTTCAGACCAACCTTCTACTTCTCAACCTCAACAACCACACATTATATCACAATGGCTACAAATAACTGATAATCAACCTGCAACAGAAGATGATCTTCTTGTTGAGTAAATTTCTGGACTAGCCAACATCTCACAACACCCTTTTACCTCAGATATGAGCAGCCAAGACTATCAAGCCATTCGGCTAACATACAATGAAGAAGTTGAAAAGAAAAAGCAGAAAATAGTCAATGAAGCTGAGCAAGATGGGAATGTAGATGCTTGGTTATCTAAGGACTTTTCTCTGGAAATGGATTAGGTCTTGTCTAGATTTAGAGATGAATATGTCACCATCCCGGGTAGCAATACCAAGGTCCTGACTCCACAAGATGTCTATGATGCAATCAATGATGTATATAAAGCTCAACTCAAGGCTTTTCACCTATTTGGTAAAGCTCTAGAACTCAAGTTGATTGGTCATGAAGACAAGATAAGGAAGATGGTGAGAGAGAAGATGGATGAGATTATACCTTCTCAAGTCAAGATCACTTCTAGATTTCAACATTTTACTGACCAAATGACAAGATCTGATCCAACTTCTATGGAAAAAGATGTCAAAAATCTCAGACAGTCTTTTATTTCTTTGCATGTGGTGGTTCAACAACAAATTACAAGTTCAAATGATACAAAGCTCAAGTTGAACTAGCTTCATCAAAGTAGATATGAGCCTTCTGCACTGCTCATGGAAGGAATAAGGGAAGATGTGGAAACCACCTTTGGGTCCTTAGTACCTTCAAGCTCTCAACAACCTACTTCTACATCTACAAATCTACAAATCCAAGCTCTTCAAGGACAAATCTCAACTCTGCAATCCTCCAATGATTGTCTCACGGCTCAAGTGCAAGCTCTCACCTCTCTGGTGAAGAGTCAACAGACAGACATACAGACCTTGGTGGACTCCCAAAAGCACTTACAAATGCAAAATTCGGTGGCTTTGGGAGCTATCATGGGAAAACTTAATATTCCATTACCTGCACTTCCTGAGTCTGTGAGGCCATAAATTCCAACTCCCCTACTCATGCATGTTCCCAAGACTAAGGGGGAGATGGAAGCTAGGATTCAACAATCCAAGGATGTTGGTAAATCAAAGGAGCCTAGAAAATTGACATCAACCACTCAGACTGCTCCAAGCTCTTCTAAAGCTCAATTATCACAAGATGTTGGAAAGAAAAGACTTCTAAAAGCTGCAGAAGGACCACGTCAAGATCAAGAATTTAATGAACTTCTAGCAGGCTTGAGGGTGTCTCTCCACAACAACTACATCACATACAATAAAGCTTTAGCCAACAATATCAACTTTGTAAGAGTGGTGATTGTCAAAATTGATAACTTTCTCAAGAAGAAAATTGTGGCTAATATGAATGACAGTGGACTGGACAGATGTCTACATATGTTTCTCTCTAATATTCAAAAAATGAAAGCATCTGAGCTGGATGTAGTGATTGACAAAGTAATACAGTCATTCCAGAGGACACACAATTGCTACATGAACTCAAGAAGGCTCATATAGATTCTTTTCCTGAAGTCTATCTGTATCCAAGCAAGGGTGTTGCCTACATCTGTCCTCAGTCTAAGAAATACAAACTCTTCACTGTTCCTAAGAATTGTTTTAGAGGAAATATGAGGCTGATCATGACTCTTCAATCTGACCTAAAATGCAAAAAGCACAAGAAAATTGAAGATGAAGAAATGATCAGAATCCTTGAAAGGTACCTTGTGAATGCTGATACCATATTGCCAAACTCACAATATAATTTAAAGGATGACAAGGATGATGATGAGAAGAAGCAAAATGATCAACCACCTTCTGGATCAAATCTAAGTCAATCCTCTAGAGCAACTGGCAACAAATAAAAGAAGAAGGATGTGAAGAAAGGAGATGAGAAGAGGAAGGAAGATGAGAGAAAGAAAGGGGATGAAAGAAGAAAGAAGATGAAGGAAGATGACTCAGAACCACAACAATAAACTCTAAAAATCCAAATCAATCAAGCTCAACCCTATAAGCCAACTAACTCAAATACCAAACCACCTCATACCTCAAAGCCTAAATTCTTGTACAAACAAACTGCTACCACTCTTCTGAAAATACCAATCACCTCAAACCAAACATCTCTAACAAAAATCTCAAACCTACCCTCTGTTAAATTACCGATCAAACTTCATTACAAATCTATTGGGAGAAAACCAAAGAAAATACAAGTTACTGAGAGGGCCATCTAGAACTGTTTTAATTAAAGTGATTTTCTACCTCTAAACTGGTGCATCTCTGATGAAGACTACTTTCAACAATTAGCTGAAGAAATGGTCAGAGTTTGGGTTGTATCATTAAGGGAAGTAAGAATCTAATATCAAGATGGAACCTTCACATTTCTTGGAAAAGGCTTAATGGGAACATTTTCACCCACAGAGATCAAGAGAGTGATAACCTTACTAAATGATAAGGATTCTTCAACTAAGGCATGGAGTTCTATTTTGGCTGAATGGTTGGTAGAAAGGGAAGAAAGAAGAGCATGAAACAAGGCTGGAAGTGATGAGAGGAAAAGAAAGTATGTTGAGGAGATAGACATATACATACAAAAATATGAAGATCTCAAGGCAAAGGGGATGAGCAGAGTTACCAAAGATGGACAATCTTTAAACATCAAGGATGGCAGATTCTCAAGAATAAGGGTTAGTTTCTTGGACAGTTATCCATTATTTGATAAACTCAAACTTGTAGAATCTCTAAGAGGAACACCTATCATAGAGGAACCGTAAATTCTTGTAAAGTTAAAAGACCTTATTAGAAAAGATACAGGAGATTAAAATTTGACTAATGAATTTATCTGTCAAACTCAAGAAATTCTTTATGCATAAATGTTGTACATCTGTCAATTTGTATGTAAAGTTTAATTGTTCAATGTAACTTGGGGTTAGTCTTGTTACCAGACATGAATTTGTGATAAACAATCTTCTCACAAATTGGGGGAGATTGTTGTGCAAGATATGTCTGTACTATAACAAGACTAAGTCAAATTGACAGCCCTAATAAGTTGTATGATAATCTAAGTTTACATTTATTGTATCACTTAAGTCTGTAAAAGTGTAAATAGATTAGACTGGAGTATTTTTCTGTAAACAGTCTCAAGCCTAAGAATAAAATCTGGAAGAAGATCATGAATATCATGCCTCAGAGACAATGTGAAGAAGCTTGGAGTTGAATAAATCTGTTTTTGGAAAAAACATTCTAAGTCAAGAAATCTACAAGTCATAGATTAAGTCTTATAGATAAGTCATTCGAGAACTCTAAAATGACTTATCGACAAGTCAAAATCAGCTTATAGAGAAATCTCAGAGATATCAACAAGTCAAATAAAGATATGAAGATTGGAGATATCGACAAGTCATTTCTGCAATAGAGAATTCAGAGATATCGACAAGTCAAATTGAAGATGTGAAGATTGGAGATATCGACAAGTCAAATTCTCACTAGAGATCTCAGAGATATCGATAAGTCAATATTCCTATAGAAATTTCATAGATATCGACAAGTCTTCTCCAAATGCAGAAATTCAGAGATCTCGGCAAGCCAAACTCTCTTATAGAGAACTCAGAGACTTCAATAAGTCAAAACAACTAGAGTAATAAGAGATCTCGATAAGCCATTATACTTATCGAGATGTCGAGTTCTCTATATAATAAACTGGAGATCTCGATATAAAACTCTAGTACATAATGCAGACCAGTTAAATATCTAAGATTATCAATCAACAAACAAATCAATCACTGATTTGAAAAGTCTACAAAAACCATCTTGAAGAGTACAAGATCAAAGGTCAAGATTAACTGACAAAGTAAAGTCACAGACATGCACGATTTTCAAAGATACACTAAGCCTGAAATAGAAAGTTTTAGTTAACTTAAAATAGGGTTTAGTACATGATATTGCATGCTGTGTAAAACCTGTGTTTAATGTTCTATAAAGTAAACACTGGATGCTTTATTTTAGTTGTAACAAATAGATCTAAAAATCTTGTAACTCTCTCAAAAAAGAAGCTGAGTTCTTTATCAAAAACAGAACCCAAAAATTTGTAGCAAGACATACTTGATTTTAATATAAAATTAAGTGAGTTTTGAAAGATAGTGTGTTCATGTGCATGATTTATTATTTCTGTTAAAACATATTATCTCTACAAGTTAGACTACTTTGTTCATCACTTCCATATAAGTTCAAAAAGCTTAAAAATAGTCTAAAACACATTCACCCCCCGTGTTGTATTCATTACCTAACAGTTTCGATCGAATCCCAATTCATAAAAAGAGTGAAAATCGCATCTCGCATTCACGCCCCCCCTTGAAAGTGCCTTTGAGCCATAGGCTCTATCTTTTTTTATGGAATATCCTTCACTATTTTACTAAAAATGGAACAAAATGATCTTGTTTTGTTTCTCGGCTGAAAAGAGATGTCTTGAACATTCCACGTTGGCCCAACAACCAAATATAGTATAGAATGATTAAAGGGTGCAAATATAGTTTGGCTACAGCGAAGCACTTACCAAGCGCGAAGCAAGTGCCAGAATCAAACAAAAGGTCTGAACGTCGAGGTAAGGGGGAGGTGACGAAAGGAATTTCTTGCATTGAGTCGGAATATCCCTCTTTCGTACATGAATGGACTGCTCGTTACGCCTCCTTTTTTTTGCGGACCGAAAAGACGTGAAAAATGCTTTTCCGGGGAGTGCAGGCTATAATTGTACATCCCCCCTCTTTGGCTAATGTAGATGGGTAAACTGGTTGAGTCAAATTATTTATCCATTTATCTCGAATTCGGCTTGTTTAACTCGAACTCGACTCAACTTGGATGAAGTTTATGTGTTACAAATAATAAAAATTATTAATCACTTACATATTTTTTATTACTATATTTTTCTCGTCATTTATTAATAATTTTATATATTTTATTAATATTTATAAATTAACACTAGTTTTTCCTAACAAACTATGAAAAATTGTTATTACGATCTATTAGTCTCCAATTCTTCACATTTCCACAAATACAATTAAATAACGTGTGATTTAAAAAATCAAATCTAAATAAAATGTCAAAAGCATAATAAAAATTTGATATTGACAATTTGAAAAGCTATTTACGATTTCTAAAATTTTGAATGTGTCAATAATTTAAAAAAAATGTATATATTATTAAAATATGATTTGAAAAGTAAGATAATATAGATTAATAAAAAAATACAAAGTATAAGTGAGTATACCATTAAATCCCAATGCAACTCAACTCTGTCTGAACTTACTTAACTTGAGTTTGGTTCAGTAAATTTATGTGTCACTCGTTAAATTATTCGCGAGCAAATTTCTGTGAAGCCGATTTTTAACATCATTTTTTGTTCGGTTATTTAACTTATTTGACTCTTCTAATGTTAAAGAAAATTAAGTCCGATTCAGTTTAGACTGAACTCGTTCGGTCCTTTTCGTGGGCCATTGTACATGTTTTATAAGAGGGATTAATCACATTACCAATGGTTGGTTTGATGATACGAAGGTTACGAAGAAATCGACTACTACACGCAAACTAACTACATATTGCATTATTGCTTGTAACAAAAACAAATCGTTTTTCATTTTGGTGTCGTTAAATTCAATAGTTGAGGCGGTGCAACTTGATAGAATTTTGAGGGGCCTACCCGGAAACTACAACCGTGACAGATAACGGAATTCTACGATCAATCTCTTTGACTTTAAAATCAATTAACAAGAACAATTATAAATGATCCTGATATTTTTGTTGAGGATGTCGTAGATGAATTAAAATCCTAATATAAAAAATATTAATATAAATTGCCTAAATTTAAAATATGCTACATTATTGTATTTTAAATAAGCTCTTTTGCATTGTTGAAGTTTTAAATAGAAGACATAAATTTTAAATTGTATTCACTGCAATATAAATTGTAGCTCTTAAGTTTTAAAAGCCAAAAACACTTTCAACCTATTTATTGCACTTCATACCTAACATGCAGTATTTAGCACTCTCTTGTCATTCCGCCTGTGAACATTTGTTATTCTCACATTCTATTCTCACATTCATCACACTCTGGATATGTACCAAAAATCCTTCTACATCATAGTTTTTCATAAATGTTTCTTCTAAATACATATTTTTCTCATTAGTATGATGATTTACGAAACACTAGCATTCAAAATAAAAGATATAATGATTTTTTCAAAATTAAAATTCTCCAATTAAGATACCAAACCTCCACTTATATATAAAAATAATAAAATGTGATAAAAAAACTATTAAATTTAGAAATATTTCGTTAAAAGAATTAGGACGGAAGATATATGGCCGTACCCCTTAAATACATGCAAAAATCAAAATAAACAACTGAAAAAAATATTTTATAAATATATTGGCTTATAAAATTATTAAAGCCGAATTTTACCTAATATTATTATAGCATCTTCAATGACAAAAATATTTTAGATGACATGTATTATATATAATTTGCAAAATTAAAATTTTGAAAAACTCTTAACTAAAATTATAACTAATCTTTTCATGTAATCTAAGTTTTTTCGAATATATCATGAGCTGTAACAATGCTATAAATTTATAATATTATATTAAGACGAAATATTAAAAATTTGGTTGTTGGTCCTCTACTCATTCAATTTAGAGCCGATCAAATTGATGATAATCATTAGATATAATCTTAAAATTATTATTCAATAGATATAAGGTTAAATTGTAATTTATAATATATAATGATAAAATCAATCATACACCGCAAGAGTTATATACTAATACAAATATATAGGTCATTGTGCCTAAATTTTACATAATTTTTGTTTATATTATTTTAAATCAAACCATTTTAGATAATATAAGTGAACATACTCTTTATCTTCGATAATTTTAGCCCCAACATAAATTATTTAGGCAAGGACCGAGTTTGATTCTAGTTCATAACTTGAGGTGAATAATTTTTTATACAACTACTCTCTTGAGCTTTATCATTTTCTATAGAATTGTAATATTTTATCTATTAGAATAATAACTAGATTAAAATATTAAAAACCAAATTTAAATTTAAAATATATACCGATTTCATATTGTATTTAGAAATATTATAAATCTAAATAATTCAATTTGTTTTTGGAGAAATACTATATATATTTCTCAAATTGATTTCCAAAATTCTTTTCAAAATGTTGATGTGTGAGGTTTATGATTATTAAATTAGGACAAATATTTACAAATTAAAATAATTACAAATATTAATTTATATTATTTAAAAAAAAGATTTGGACACAAATTTGAGATAACTAACATTATTCATTTGTTTGAAACAATATTATACAATCTCTATGTCACTACAAGAAAACAGGGTAAAACCAACCGGACATAAGCGACCGACGTCGATTTGGTCACCTTAAAATTGACCGACGTCAATGGTCGGTTATATGCCAACTAAATGACACTGTATCGATGATGTGGCATACATAAAATCGACCATCCACCGGTGGTCGGTTTTACTGAAAAAACGACACTGTTTTACTGATGTGTCACTTTTAAAACAGACCAGCTACATGTGATTGGTTATATCCACAAATTCTACAGGTTAAAACCGACCATATCCAGTGGTCGGTTTTGTAGAATAATAAAAAATTAATTTAAAGTACAAAAAAAGTACCCATTACAGAGAAAACGGTATCGTTTTATTCTTCTACCTAAAACCGACCGCTGACGGTCGGTTTTAACCTATTTTTTTTAATTTTTTGTTATATCCCTCATTTCTTGATTTTGGGCAAAAAATTAAAAAGACACAAGTGATTGAGGATTGAAGTGGAGGAGTTTTAGAAAATTGTAATTTTTTTCCATATTTTGTAATTAATGTGTGTGTGTTTATGTTGGTGTATGTATTAAATATTGTTGTATGTATTTAATGTTTTTTTTTATAATGTTTGTTGTGAGAATTGAAGTTTGGTAGTAGATAATTTGTAAATTAGTTTCATTTAATGTAATTATAGTTTGTGTGTGTGTTTTATGAAATACATGAATAATTATGAGATTAATGATAAATTATTTGTTAAATATGTTTTTTTAATTTTAAAAAATATTATTGTAGATGGAAACCATTGATCAAAGTTGGATTGGTAATCAATTACAAAGCGATAAAATTTCATTGACTCCGGAATATAGAATTGGTGTATATTTTTTTTTAAAATTTGCTAGCGAAAATGGAATGGAAGATGGTACAATGAAGTGTTCGTGTAAACGTTGTAAAAATTTGAATTGGTTAAAGATTGATGATGTTAGATTTCATTTGCTCGCTAAAGGGATACGTGAGGGATATACCGTGTGGACGTCGCACGGTGAAAAAATAGGAAGAAAACGTAGTCGAACATCACATCACCGTTATTGTGTTCGGGAACCTTCGAGAGTAGAAGAACCGGTAAATTTGAATGCGATGTTACATGATTTAGCCGGTGAAAATTATCAATTTTATGAAACTACGGATACAGGAACTATGAATGTAGAAGAAGCTCCAAATGATAGTGCTAAAAAATTGTACGAGGTTATTGTTGAAAATGGAGCATCTATTTATCCCGACAATACAAAGTACACAAGATTAAGCTTTACCACCAAATTATTGGAATTCAAAAATAACTCGCATTGTAGTAATAAAGCTTTTGATAGTTTGCTTAAATTTCTTACGGATTTGTTACCAAAAAAACATACATTACTCGAAAGTTATTATGCAATGAAAAAAATTATGAAGGATTTGAGGGTTGAATATGAAAAAATTGATTTATGTGAGAATGGTTGTATGTTATTTTATGGAGATGACAAGGATAAAGTTGTGTGTGATATATGTGGTGAAGATCGTTATCGGGATGTTTCTAGGAAAGATGGTAAAAAAATAGCAAAAAAAATCTTAGGACACTTTCCTTTGATCCCTCAATTACAACGCTTATATATGTCGGCACATACATCCGATCAAATGAGATGGTACAAAAATAGAGATGTGAAAGATGGAGAAATAAGTCATCCCGCGGATGGAGAAGAGTGGAAAAATTTTGACCGTCAGTATCCTTCATTTGCTCAAGAGATTCGTAACATAAGGCTCGGTCTTGCGACCAATGGTTTCAACCCTTTTGGCCCTACCGGGAAAAAAACATATAGTGTGTGGCCCGTGGTGATATTTGTCTACAATATTCCACCATCGATGTGTATGAAAAAGCCTTATATGTTCATGACCGATATAGTTCCGGGTCCAAATAGTATTGGAAAAGATATTAACGTTTGTCTAAGGCCTCTCATCGATGAATTGAAGATATTGTGGAATATCGGGGTAAAGACATACGACCAATCTTTGAAACAAAATTTTACAATGAGAGCGACTATTATGTGGAAAATTAGTGACTATCCAGCTATGAGTATGATAAGTGGGTGGTGGGGCAAAGGAAAGATGGGATGTCAAGTGTGTCTTGGAAGCGTGCAAGGGTTTCAATTAAAATATTGTGGAAAATATAGTTTCTATGACACGAACCGAATATTCCTTGAATCAAATGATCCACTTCGTTAAAAAAGTAATTTGTTTGATAGCGAAGAAAGAAGATTATTTCGTGGTCGTTTATCCGGTGAGAGTGTTAAGGAATTGCTTGATGGTTTAGTTTTTTCACCACCCGGAAAGACTAATTCGAAGGCAAGGAGTGTCGGATACAAGGAAGAGCATTATTGGACTCATGTCCCAATCTTTTACGAACTCCCTTATTGGTCATCACATAGTTTATGATATTCAATTGACATCATGCATACGGAAAAAATATTTTTGAAAACATTTTTTTTACTATTGTCAATGAGGCAAAGTCAAATGATCATAAAAAAGCAAGAGCGGATTGCAAGCATTTTGGGGTGTTACCATATTTGTGGATCGATGAGAAAGGAAAGTCACCTAAAGCACCTAATTCCCTTACTAAAAAACAACGTAAACTTTTGTGTGAATGGATTAGTTCACTAAAACTTCCGGATGGTTATTCCTCAAATATATCACGTGGTTGCAATGTTGAGGAGTGTACATTTTATGGATTCAAATCGCACGATTGTCACATTTTTCTTCAAAAATTATTGCCTCTCGCAATTCGTGAACTTCTACCGGCGCCTATTACCAATGTAATCACGACAATTTCTAACTTTTTCCAAAATTTATGTTCATCCCTGGTTACAAAAACCGACTTAGAAATAATGGAAAAATCGGTTATCAAAGCGTTGTGTTTGTTGGAAACAATTTTTCCTCAAAGTTGGTTTGATTCGATGGAACATTTGGTTGTACATTTAGCCGAAGAAATTAGGCTTGATGGATCTGCTTATTGGCATTGGATGTATCCGACTGAGCATTTGTTGGGAAAATTAAAACAAAAAGTCGGTAATAAAGCAAAGGTTGAGGGGTCAATGCCGAACGATATATGGAGGAGGAGATTCTTAATATTTGTTCCTTTTATTTTGCCTCTGACACGATCCATAATAAGGTACGTCGTAACGAGGTTTTGTTTGATGTGCAAAATTCCGAGAATTTAGAAGTGTTCAAATATCCAATTCAATCTCTTGGAAAGGAAGGAACTCGATACATGAGTGATGATGAATGAGATTAGCGGAAGAATATGTTCTTTTAAACTCTCCTGAAGTTCAACCTTATCTAAGGTACCCAAATCTTACTTTAAAAAATATGCGTAATAATTTTTGTTAATGACACATGCATGGTTTTTGTTAATTTTTGTTTATATTTTAGGAAGTACCAAGATCGTGTTATACGACAACGCCCGAAAACAACACCTCAAGATTTAGATCATATTGTCAAAAGTCGATTTAAAACTTGGTTTAAACAAAAGGTATTTATATATTTTTAATTTGCATGATTTATTTTTTTTAAAATTCTTATAATTACGTGTCATCGATTTGAATTATTTTTAGGTTGATAAAGATGAGGTGGAAGGACCTCGTTTTAGGGACTTACTTGAAGGGCCGGTATTTAAAGTTATGACTTTTGAGACTTGTCAAGTTAATGGATATAAATTTTCAACAAAATCTGCATCCGGTTCTGGTATTGTTGTTAAAGGAAATTTGCACGGAAATAATCTTGATTATTATGGTCAACTACAAGAAATTATTAGACTTATTTATCAAGGATGTAATCATGTATATTTGTTCAAATGTATATGGTTTGATAGTGTTGGTAATAGTTTGAGGATTGATAAGAATCGTGTGATTACAATTGATATGACTTCGAGATTGAAGTCAAATGAGATTTTTATTTTAGCTAGTCAACCCTCACAAGTATATTATGCTCCTAGTATATTGGATCCAAAAGCGAAAATATATATGGTGGTCAAATCTAAAAGTCGCCCAATTGATGAATCTATCGTTGCGCAAAATGATATAGATGACGCTTTTCAGGAAGATAGATCTAATTCATCGACCTCGTTTTCGCTCTTTGTCGATTTTGCACAATATGGACAAATACCGTTTATTCGGCGTGAAGAAGAAGAAGAAGACGAAGAAGATGATGTAGAAGATAAGGATGACGAAGATGAAAATGAAGGAGAAGATGAAATAAGTGAAGGTGACAATGAGAATGATGATGATGACGAAGATGATGATGGTTTTGATAATTTTGAATAACGTCATTTGTATTTTAAAGATGATTTTTAGTAAATTTTGTAATGATTAGGATACTTTATTTATAAGTTATAGTAAATTTTTAATGGGTTTTTGAATTTTTCGTTTTAATGCTAAATTTTTATGCGTTTACGTCCGGTTAGGGCCAAAAAGTCATAATATTTGACCATAATATTTTCCAGAAAATCGACCGTCTCCTTGCCTAAAACCGACCACCTTCTTGATAAAACCGACCGTCTCCTTAAAGGGGTGGTCGGTTTTAAGGTGGTCGGTTATAAGAATTAAATTGGCTTCTGAAATAAAACAGACCACTTTGCACATTTGACCTCGGTCGGTTTTAGCAGTCTTGGTCAAAGTACATTTTTAATACTTATTTTCAACGATCGAACCGTACGGATGTTAACTTCATTTCAAAATATGCTTATGCACAAAAAATTAGCACTTTTGAACGAGTACCATTACATTTTTATAAGTAAATTAACAAATTTAATTAAAAATTAAAAAAAAAATGAATTCGATTTGAAAAGTATAATTTTAAAAGGTATTTTTAACGATCGAACCATACGGATGTTAAATTCATGTCAAAATATGCTTATGCACAAAAAATTAGCATATTTTAACGAGTACCATTACGTTTTTATAAGTAAATTAGCAAATTTAATTAAAAATTAAAAAAAATGAAAAATATAAAATACACATGATCGAACCGTATGGATGGACTGACGTGGTGAAAATGAACAAATGTACCAAAAATTAGGCTATTTAAAAAATTTATAATAAAAATCATATGGAATATAATTATTTCAGTAAGTATGTCGGCATTCTGTAGACAGAATAAGTTGAACTTACCATTCGATACTATAAGTATGATTTAAAAATTTATTTTTTACGATCGAACCGTACGGATGTTAACTTCATGTCAAAATATGTTAATGCACAAAAAATTAGCACATTTGAACGATTACAAATACGTTTTTATAAGAAAATTAGCAATTTTGATTAAAAAAGTGAAATAATTAATAAAAAATAAAAATTATGAAATACACGCAATCGAACCGTATGGATGGACTGACACGGTATAAACGAGTACCAAAAATTCGGCTATTTAAATAATAATAATCATGTTTTTATAAGATTTTTTTACATTTAGGGGTTTTTAACCCTTAAACCCTAAACCCCAAAATTAAAAAATAATTAAAAAATTAAACTGTACAAAACCGACCACTTTGGGTCATAACCGACCACCTAAAAAATGTGGGTTTTTTTGGTGAAAAATTAAAAACCCCGCCTTTAGCAAAACGACATCGTTTTGCATGCTGCATAGGGTTCAAGGATAAAACCGACCGACTAGGTGGTCGGTTTTAAGTCTGTTATAAATAAAAAAAATGGTTCACTTTTTTCTTTTCTCTCTTTCTTTCTCTATCTCTTTATTCTCTCTATTCTCTTTATTCTCTCTATCTCTCTATTACACTCAAAACTGACTTAATTCACTAAAAAGCTTCGACCAATGGCGTTTAATTCATGAGGGAGCCCCAAATCATCTCTCATTGCCTCCTGTTTCACTCCCGATGTGAGTTGTTGTCGATGATTGCAGAGAAGGGATGGATGACTTTCTGCGAGTCACCTGAGGCTGTACCGATGAGTATTGTTCGTGAGTTCTATGCGAATGTCAAGGCCGACAAGAATGGGTATTCTGTTGTTCGTGGGCTTACTGTTGATTATCAGCCTGAGGCGATTCGCCGGATTATTGGGCAGCAGTAAAGGAAACCCCGGGAGGAGAATTGGAATGAAAAGGCCCCTGAGGATTTTAACTCAAACTTGATTATTGCTACTCTCTGTCAGCCAGGCACGGTGTGGAAGTTTAAGAGGTGATCCAACGATTATCGTTCTTTCCCTGCTGTCTCCATGAATAGGTATGCTCGTGCTTGGAATGCATTTATTTGTGCTAATATTCTTCCTTCTTCGCATGCATATGAGGTTACAGTTGAGAGAGCCAGGTTGTTGTAGGGGATTCTGTATGAGGAGTATTATGTGGACCTTGGTAAGTTTATCTACCAAGGGATTTTAAAGTTTTTGAGGGGGAAGTCGCAGTACAATATCCTGTATGCCTCTATTGTCACAAAGCTGTGTAAGGCTGTTGGAGTCCACTGGCCTTCTTATGAGCAGCTACAGATGTCGGCCGCTCCTATTGATTCATCGACGCTGAATGCGATGCAGGAGTGGACGGGTGGAGAGCCCGAGTTACATGGTTTGGGATATCACCTTCCAGGAGGACGTCCAACAGCTGGTGCTACCATGCTTAGGCCAAGTCAGGAACAGGGGGAGGCAGGTTCTTCCAGAGGTCAGGGAGGAGATGGTTCGGGATTGGCTGATGTCCAGTACAGGAGGCTTTCGAGGAGGATGGATGCAATGTCTGAGTCGTAGAGTAGGTTTGCACAGGAGCTCACCCTAGCGCTTGGGACTATATTTAGAGGCCTTGGAGCTGACATCCAGTGGCCCGTTTATGGTGAGGATTCTACTTATCCACCTCATGACACTCCACCCTCTGAGGGTGATGATGATGATGATTCTTCTGAGTAGGTATACCATGTGTTCCTTTCTATTACCTTCACTGGGGACAGTGAAGATTTTATGTTTGGGGGTGGTAGTTAAGGAACATATTTGTGTGTGTCATGTAGTTGCATTTTCATGATAGTTTAGTTCATATAGTTGCATATTTTGCCATATAGTTTTTTTTTATTTTATAGTTTTTTTATATAGTTTTTTTATAGCTTTATTTATCATGTCATATAGCTCATGCATATACCATGATCCATTTTGTGTTGTTTATTGATTGATATGTGATATTGATGCGAGTGTAGTGATAGCGTTAGAGTGATGTTGAATTGTGTTAGGTTGGCATGCATGCTAGAAACACTTGTAATTTTACTAAGTCTTAGAGTATGCTTAAGGACTAGATTGTTGTCATGGTTTGATGATTTTTGAGGTTAATCTATTGCTTATGCTTAGAATGTATGATAGGCTCTTAATGATAAAAGGCATGAAAAGATAAAATTGGAGTAAAAATTGGAATTCATTGCTAGTTGTGGCTAGGCATCAAATGGCTAGTAGCCGGCTCGTATTGTATACGAGTAGTCTAGGGTTGAACAAGATGGAGCGAAACGCACGTGCTCAGAAAAAAGAAAAAAATAAAAAGAAAAAAGAAAGAAAGAAGAAAAAAAAGGAAAAAAAGAAGAAAAAATATGGTTTAATGCATAATTGATCACGAGTGAGCTCTTTGGTATTCGATTTATTAAGTTCTTAGGGGACTTTATGCCTAGTGACCTAAGGCTTTTATAGTCTGGGATCTGCTAACCTGACGCTCGCTAAATGGACGCCATTGTATAAGTCTTTTGTGGACCTCACTCATTGCACGATCAAATAAGCATTTGTTATGTGTTGAATAAAAGCATGATTCCGTAATAAACTCCAACAATCTTAAAGTGTTATAAGTCATTTTGTGTCTAGAATATATTCTTCGTATAATCTTGTGATGGACTTGAGGATAATTAAGTTATGGTGATTGATCTAGTTTCGAAGCATATCTGTTAAGCATTCGCACACACCACATTTCTAGTTGCGTGTTAGCTTGCGTGATTTGATTGATCTTTAGTCACCTAATTGCATTGTGGATATGTCATGTGTTGATTAGTTTAGTTATCGCGAGGGGGATCACTGCATTTTATATAGTTTGCATTCATGCATATTATTATTATGTTTTTGAGTTGTGCTGCTTGAGGACAAGCATCGATTTAAGTTTGGGGGTATGATAATTGGCATTTTATACCACTTAGAGCATCTCATAACGGCTTGAATTGGTGTCTTGAACTCGAGTATTTGGTGTTTTTAACGCGTTTTCGAGTGTTTTGGCATTTCAGGGTATAAAATGTTTAGATAGGAGAATTTCATCAGAATAAGCTAAGGAAAGAACTTGGGATCAATTACGGGGAGTTGTGCGGAGAATTCAACAAAATCAGAAGCAAACCTGAGAATTTTCCAGAAGGTATGCAGGCACCCGCCTGGAAAGAGCAGGCGACCGCCTGGTGAGCAGGCGCCCGCATGGAGATTGGAGGCGGCCGCCTGGGGTCGGAATTTCAGATTCTAGAATTTCTAATTCGAGTTCTATTGGGATTCTGCGACTGCTGTTTCTTGTGGACTCTTCTATAAGTAATCTTGGGAGACGTTTTAAAGAACAAGTAATAAGGAGAGAAGATTAAGAAGACCTTTTTAGCACACAACAACGAAGAAGAGGAATCATACGTTTATCTTGTGATTCTTTTAATTCGTTGTAATAGTGGATGCTAGTTTTCTTTACTCTTTGAACCTTAATACTCTTGTGACGTACTCTATTTTTATTAAGTACTTTTATAAGTTTATATTGTTGTGTTTATATCATGTTTTTATATGAACCCATGGTGACGATGAGTTCTACCATGAGCTAATCGTGATCATGGGGTCATAGCGGATTTACTATGAATTTCTTTAGTTAATTGTTTAATACCTCGGTATGTGGTGATATTATGATATCTAGTATAGGTTGTGCTTATTCGTCTTATGTGCGTCGCGAACATATAAGATAGTTTGTTAATCCCTTGTGAAGCGACAGTGAATCTTGAGATTTAAAACTTGCCATGCTAGCATAGGTTCATGTATTGTATGCATGATTAGTGGGTAACTCTAACCATTTTACTTGCCCTGTGTAATCATAATGAATAACTTGTGCTTAAATCGTTATGTTGTCAAATTCTGTAGACATATAGGGCCTCAACATAATTGATGCCTATTCAACTTCTATCTTAATTTTGGATGCTTGGTAGAATGGTATTCGTATAACGAAAGTTGGCATTTATCAGTTTCGTGTTGTTTGATTAATATCATCATCATTACATGTTAAGGGTAATAACAATAGCTATTGAAAGAAGTATTAATGAAGTTATGATCTCATGTGTGTTTAATATTGATAATTTAAGTGTTTAATTCTCGTAGTTAATATTAATTAATCAACCTTATTTGTTATTTTCTTGACATTGCAGAGTAATCATACATTGGTGAGTAAGTGTTAATTAAATATAATTAGTCAGAGTCTCTGTGGGAACGAACTAGAAATCATTCTATATTACTTGCGAACGCGTATACTTGCGTGATTTATTTAGCACATGCTTTGTGCCTAACAGTCTGTTCCTTTTTGGAAGGACCTTTTGGAGTATTGGGAGAAGAACGAAGGACACTTGCACCGGTCATCGGTTGGATCCTCCAACTGACAACAAGTTGAAAGATTGCATAGTGCCGGTGCAAGGTCATTCAATAAAGTTCGGGAGGTAATATTATTATATTCCATCACACACACATACATACACGTTCACCATATTATTATATTTCATCTCACACACATACATATTTAAAATAAGTATGTTTAATATTTTGAAAGGTAATGACGAAAAAAATAAGAAAAATCCGACGAAACTCGAGGTGTGGGATAAATGTCATAGGAAAGTTGGATTCGATCCGAAAAATCCCGTCTACACTACACCGGCCGCCATGCGTATTGTGGTAAATGCATTTTATGTGATTTTATGACCATTTATGTGATTTTAAATGCATCTTTAATAATTGAATTTATATGTATTTTCATGTGATTTTAAATGCATTTTATGTGATTTTATGACCATTTTATGTGATTTTAAATGCATCTTTAATAAGTGAATTTATATGTATTTTAATGTGATTTTAAATGCATTTTAAGTGATTTTATGACTATTTTATGTGATTTTAAATGCATCTTTAATAAGTGAATTTATATGTATTTTCATGTGATTTTAAATACATTTTTATGTGATTTTATGACCATTTAATGTGATTTTAAATGCATCTTTAATAAGTGAATTTATATGTATTTTCATGTGATTTTAATGCATTTTAATGTGATTTTATATGCATTTTTATGTGATTTTAAATGCATCGTTAATATGTGATTTTATATGTATTTATGTGATTTTAAATGTATTTTTATATGTGATTTTATATACATTTTTATGTGATTTTAAATGCATCTTTAATATGTGATTTTATATGTATTTATGTGATTTTAAATGCATTTTTATATGTGATTTTATATGCATTTTTATTTGATTTTAAATGCATCGTTAATTGTTTTAAATAAATTTGTAGGAACGATATGCCGCCATTCTCGAGCGCATGCTCGTGGAGGTTATAAAAATGGGTGATCGGGATGAGCCGTGGGATTGGTGGATGGAAGCCTTGGAGGTCCCCCAAGGTACAAGGCCGAAAAAGAATTATGTGGTGGGGTTCCCCAATGCTCGGGCCACCGATCTCTTGCCTACACTCGCTACCCGGTACCGAGATTCCACACGAAATGAAGCCGGCTCATCCTCATCTGCTCCGAGATAATGTGAAGCCATCCTCGACAATGTATATCTTGCCATCGTGAGGAATGTGCTTACGGAGATCCGTGCTAATCTAAATCGGTTTGCTCGCCAACTTTCCGATGCAGAGATAGCTACATTCGCACGTACCGCTCTCGAGGTCTCGGATACATCCTCCGATCCTAGCCAAAGGTTGCAATGGAATAACTTTATCAGTGGCGAGATCGTGCATATCGTGGGCTCCTTGATTGAAGATATCGTCCAAAAGACGGAAGCTCGTGTTGCGGAGGTATAATTTTTGACCTTCTTGTTTATTTATTTGTTTTCATTCACATGTAAATTTTGTTTCTTCTTTTTAACTAGTTTAACTAAACTTGTGTATCTAGGAAAACAATCGGCGTGCTATGGAAGTCGATAAGGATTACACGTCCGAGGATGAGGCCTCCGATGATGAGGACTTTGATGATGGCGGCAGTGATGGCGGCGGTAATGGCGGCGGTGATGCGGCGGTGATGGCGGTGGATCGTCCAATGTTGATTTTTTGGATTAGTTTACATTGATCGGTTTTAAGACTATTGTAATTTGCTACTTTGATGGTTATGGAATGTAAATTTAATTCATTGTTATGGTTTGATACTTTGTCGGTTATTTAAGAATGCTTATTATGTAATGATATGGTTTGATCCTCCGGTTATTAGAGTTTGTAAATGATTTCGTTGAATTTAATTACTATTATTTAATTATTAAATTTACTAGTTTGGTGGAATGATTTTGAGCAGTATAGGTTATTGATTGGATTGGAGATTTGGTTGTGAATATTGTTTGGTTGTGAATATTGTTTGGTTGTTTGATTTGGTTTTGTATAGAACTGCAGAAAAACCTGCAATTTTTTTGAAAATCAGACCTTAAAACCGACCGAAAATAGGCATAACCGACCACTTTTGACCATTACAAAACCCAGAAAACCGACCGTCAAGGGACATAACCGACCACCTTCTTCATAAAACTGACCGTCTCCTTTAGAGGGTGGTCGGTTTTAGGACGGTCGGTTATGACATTTAAGTTAGCTTCTAAAATAAAACCAACCGATTTGCACACTTTGACCACGGTCGATTACGAGTTCCAGCCAACTTTTTAAAAATAGACATAACCGACCACCTACGGTCGGTTATGACTAAGTGACGTGACAACACGTGTGCACACATGTACACATTGACCCCACACTTGAATAAAATGCCCAGGCACTTAACCGACCACTATGTTGATCGGTTATGAGAATTAAACCCGACCAAAAGTCATAACCGACCAGGTTAAAACCGACCATGCCCTGTGGTCGGTTATGACTATTTTAACCGACTGTGTTGCCTCTTAACCGACCGTTTTTGACGGTCGGTTTTGTTTTGTTTTCTTATAGTGTGTGGTCCAGACTTGAAATGAAATTTGAACCACCGTCCATCAAATAATATCTACACAATTTGTATTTGGATTTCGTTAATGATGATGGCTGATACATCATTGTCATGCAACTTTAATTGGCATGGGATCCTAATATATTGAAATCCCATTTATAACCAAACTACCTCTCTTTGACTTTGATAAAAAAAAAAGAAAGAAGAAGAAGTACACTTTCGAACTCTTTAAAATGTCTCCCACAGATTTTGCCATACTTTCCGTGATTGTAGGAGCCTTATGGTGGTTCATCCATCGAGTTCGGCATCACGGCCGCAGGCCTCCGCCCGGTCCCATAGGTTTACCGGTTATCGGTCACCTCCACATGTTAGGAAAACTTCCCTACCGCAATCTCTACAAGCTGTCACAAAAATATGGTCCCATAATGTCCATCCGCCTCGGCTCCGTCCCTACTATAATAGTCTCGTCTCCAGCTGCTGCTGAGCTCTTCGTCAAGACTCACGACACGGTTTTTGCTAGCCGTCCTAAGTCTCAGGCTGCGGAGTACTTATCGTATGGCAACAAAGGCATTGCTTTTGCCAAGTATGGTGTGTACTGGCGGAACGTCAGGAAGTTTTGCACAATGGAGCTGCTCAGCGTTGCGAAAATCGACTCTATGTCCAGGCTGAGAAGGGAGGAGCTCGGCTTGCTGGTGGAGTCCCTTAAAGATGCAGCGCGGAAAGGTGAGATTGTGGATGTTAGCGAGAAGGTGGCGCGGCTGATAGAAGACATGACTTGTAGAATGTTGTTTGGGAAGAGCAGGGATGATAGGTTTGACTTGAGCGAGATAATACACGAGTTGGGAGAGATTGTGGGAGCCTTCAACATTGCTGATTATGTTCCAGTTTTAGGGGCACTTGATCTCCAGGTATTAAGTTATAAATCTGTAGTTTATTAGTAATTTGGATTAAACTTGACAAGTATCTATAATATTATAGGTTAATTGCTTGATTCCAAGAATACACATCTTTTAATAACACAAGAATGGAGCGGCATTACATTAATAAAAAAAATTGCTGTTATAATATTTAGGTCCGTTAAAAATTCACAAATGAAATCTACAATTAAAACGTATTTAGATATTAACAGTTTCTTAAATTTTTTGACTAAAAAAAATAGATTTGTATTTAATTCTATCTTTTGGTCAGGGACTAACTCGAAGATTTAAAGTTGCTAGCAAGGCAGTTGACAAAATCTTGGAAACAATCATTGATGATCATGAACAATATGCTGGAAATGACCATATAAAGCTTGACAGAGATTTTGTTGATGTAATTCTAGCAGTGAAAAACAATCCTAAAAGTACTCATCAGCAATTAGCGCAGACCATTGGTCGATCAAATATCAAAGCGATTATTTTGGATATGATATTTGGAGCCATTGATACCTCCCAAACTGCAATCGAATGGATCATGTCAGAACTCATACGACATCAGAGGGTGATGAAAGTACTTCAAGAAGAAATTAGAAATGTCGTAGTAGATTGTGAATATGTGGAAGAATCACATTTGTCAAAACTTCACTACCTTGATCTGATAGTCAAAGAAAACATGAGACTGCATCCAGTGGCACCGCTGTTAGTTCCTCATGAGTCAATGGAGGACATCGTGATAGACGGTTATTACATAAAGAAAAATTCACGTCTGATCATTAATAATTGGGGCCTTGGACGAGATCCCAATATTTGGTTAGAAAATGTGGAAGAATTTCTTCCTGAGAGATTTATGGGTAGCAACATAGATCTTCAGGGAAAAAGTTTTCAGCTGATACCGTTTGGTTCAGGCCGAAGAGGTTGTCCAGGTATACACCTAGGCCTAATAAACATTAAATTGGTGGTAGCACAGTTGGTACACAGTTTCGATTGGAAGCTACCTTTTGGCATGTCACCTGATGAGTTAGATATGGATGAAACTTTTGGTTTGTCGTTGCCAAGAGCAAAGCATCTTCTGGCCATACCAAATTTTCGCCAAACTTAAGTTCCACACCGATGGAGATATGTGGTTGCCATTTGTTTTCTAGACTTTTTGCTGAGATGGTGATTTGTAAAATTGTTATGCAGACAGGGTGCTGCTTTAGGAGACAGTGTACTACTTCAGTACACAAGTAAGGTCGTTGTACTTTGTTTGCTACTGTTAATAACTTTTATCAATGATTGTCTTCATGGAATCGGAGCTTGCAAATTATTGAGATTTATTGTGGACATAGTATTGAAGGTTTAAATTTAGTTGCAGACTAAAAGGAAGTTGATAAGAAAATAGATAATCAGCTCATGAATTAAAAGTAAAGGATCAATACATGTATTATTGCTGTTTTAATCCAAAGGATCAGTACATATATTATTGCTGTTTTTTTTTAAAAATAGAAGCTTTCATTAAGAACAATAATGAGACGCAATAATTGCCCCTAAATGGGTATGCGGAGATGAATTGGAAAACTGAATGCAATTTTCTTTTTAATATTATAAAGATACGAGGGGGAAAGAAATTGTATGCTTTAAAACATCTCGTTTGAGAAAGAATCCAGCACACAGACACAGTGTATATTGCAAGCACTCTGTTCTTCAGCTTCAAGATAGGTTTACCTTCTTCTACGAAACGAGCCTTGAAGCTTTCATCCACTGGATATCTCATTTCAACTTTGCCTGCATTCTTTCTGCCTGATGAGTTCAATAGTAAGGTTACATCAGGTTCTCCTTTTCGTCAGAGTCTCTTGGTTCTTATGTGTTGGAATTATAAGTCATCATTTACTTCGGGTTTGTTTTCTCAGCACTTGCATAGATCGTGTAATATCCCGTAATTTTTAGAATTCGATTAATAATAGAATAGTAGAAGAAAAAAGAGATTAAAATTAGAGAAGGATTATGATTTAAAATTAAATTAGATTTATAGGCCTAAAAATTTGGATCAGATTCTAATATGGATAAGTTGTAGGTTAAGAAATAAGGTTTTGTAATGTTATAAATACACCATATTGGTCTTCCTCGTTTTAATCATTAAAATTCGTAGACTTTATTCATAAAATTCAGCAGTCTTGTAAAATTCGTAGAAAATTCATCGTACATCAGAATTTAGTGATCCTGAACGTTTCGGAAAGGTGTTTTCGTTCTCTACAACTTTCGTGTTTCATATTTTCCAAGAAAACGTCGTTTAGAGGGTCAAAATGAGTAAATTCAGATCTGGTCAAGTTTGAGGTAAGTTTTCGATCGATTTTATTAGTGTTTTCAAAATTGTTTATTATGCGTGTATATTTGATTATCAAAACATGGGCTAAGTGATGATATATTTGAAAGTATTATGCGTTATAGTATATGTATTGTTGTATCTTTGTGGTGTCTAGACGATAATTTTGGATCTCTGATTTGTGCCATGGTTTGTGAAAATATCGAATAAGAACTTAGGACCGCAGTCACCGGATTGTAGTGACAGTTTTCAGAAAATTTAGGATCGTTATCACTGGTTTATAGTGGTCGTGGCATGAGTTATTGATTTTGAATTATTGTTGTTTATATGTTATGTGTATTGTGTATATCGAATAAAAATAAGAATATGAAAGTTTATCGAAAGTGTGTGTTTCGTATATCGTATAGTTTATCGTATTTTGTTATATGTGTATGTGTTACTTGGCCTGCTAGTTGGATCGATTGTTTTCTTATTGGGCTGTATAGCTCAAAACTTACAATTTTAGGTTTCTCCTAAGAGTTCGAGTTGGATAATATTGGAGTTCGAGGACTTAAAATTGGAGTAAATTGACTTTTGGACTTCCGTTAGTTGCGGTTTTGTAGTAGTCACCTCTGTGATAGAAGTTTATATCAATAAATTGTATTCTGTATTAATTCGATTTAGAATTAATAGTCCGGAAGTGCGGGATGTTACAGATTGCTTTATTTTCTAATATTTAATAAGCAAATCAAAACCAAAAGCTGTGGCATTTGCATTGCCAAAGGTTCTAACCAGTAGCAAGCACATTAATGCCAAGAGTATATTTACCGCATTTTGATTTCAAAGTGCACGATGACTTAAAATAAACACACGATTGTTGCTAGCGATGGCCTACATCCTGTGTAAAATTTACCCAATGGTTGTGTCCATTTTTTCTATGGTTTATGTAATGGAGTAGTTTTCCATAATTTATATAGTTGGTTACTCTTATTATTGTTATCATAGGCCACAACTCAGAAGCTAATACATCATCTAATTTCACATCGCAATCATCCAACTAGGTTGCTATGGTAATTTCTTTTAAACCCTACTCGGACTCAAAATTCACCAATCTATGAACCATTTGAATATCATGATCCAACTTTATACATCTATTATCTTTATAATACTGGAACATGCAGTTTTTAAGGAAAAATTTTATTTAATGTAAATTTACCTTAATGCCTTCCAGTAAAAAAACTTATGTCTTCGAGTAAAAAAACTCTTCACCACCCCGGCTTATTCCCTCCAGTATCTGCAATATTGTGTTTCAAAGCCTATGGATGTCACTTCCCTTGCCTCCTCCGCCTATCGTTGTCCCTCCCTCAACCAATCCCCCGTGCAAGCAACTCTCTCAGGTTTTTTCTCTCCTCGGAAGTCATGGACACCATATCAAGAAAGCGGGGTCGCCCCAGGGTTGTTGTTACAGAGGAAGTGGCGGAGTCTAGGCGGTTAGCCGCTCAGCAACGCAACGCCAGACGTCGTAGAGCCAAAGGTATTTCTCTGTGCTCCAAAACGGGTTTTTGGGACTCCTTACGTTTAGGTTTTCTGACATATATAAAACTCCTTTTGCATGCAGCCCCTCCTGCCGCGGGAGCTTGCACCTCGTCCGCTCGCGCTACTCCTAGCCCGGAACAAACATCTGGGAGTACATTTTGTTCAGGTATGGTTTCCCTCTTAAAGGTATGAGATTTTTATATTAGCCATGTCTTATTCTTCGGGAAAGTGATGGAAAGAGTGTTGTGTTCCATTTGTGGAGTGTATTATTTTTTCTTGGAAGGAAACCGGTTGCAACCCAAATAACTGTTTTACCTTGAATTTCATTGAATCATACCCCAACATACCTGAAAATGGGTTGGATGAGGAAACTTGATACATGTTCCCCCTTGACAAAAACATTGCAAAAGTCATGATTGTCAGCTTGACATAATAATAATAATTTTGTGCAACTTTAGAAAATGTTCTTGTTTGTTGTTCTGATGGCAGCTACTACATGCCTAACTAGATATAAAGCATATTAAATGAATCTGTAAATTTTAATTAAAGTTTTTACATTTTTTCATCTCTAATGGCTGGGTTGTGCCTGTAATAAAAACACAATGTTAGATATATTTGATAATGTCATGTCTAATATAATTCATGTTTAATTTTCAGATCTTACTTAAACAGGACAAATTAGTACTTAACTGAAATCAGCACTTATACTGAAGTCAGAACTTAAGTCGTCAGTACTTAAGGTTCAGGAGATATTTATCAGAAGATAATATCAGGACTTGAAGGAAACGTTCTATATAATAAGGAAGGCGGCTGATTTACAGGAAGAGAAGATCGAGACAAACATAAGAAGAGATATGCATGAAGAAGGAATTCTATGAAGAATAGAATACTTGGAAGAAAAGATATATGATTGATATATTTTAGGAAACAGAATTATATTCCATATCAATTAGCGATTATCTTGTAACTGTGTAGTATATAAACACAAACATAGGGTTTACACTATAAGTGTTATCATAATCGAGAAGATTATTCATTGTAACCCTAGCAGCTCTCGTGATAATTTGTTCATCACTGAGAGAGGACAGTTCCATATTGTAACAGAGTTTATTGTGTTGAATAAAATCTGTGTTCTGTTACTTGAGTTCTTATATTCGATTTGATTGTAGTAAACACTGTATCCAACCCCCTTCTACAGTGTGTGTGACCTAACAAGTGGTATCAGAGCCTATATGTTAACACACAAACAGTTTAAGATCCAAAAACAATCATGTCTGAAGTAGAAACTGCAACTAAGCCCACCAAAACTGAAGAACCTCCAAAGACACAAATCCAAAGCCGATATGAGACTATAAGAGTTCCCATATTGAGACCATCTGAATATCCCATATGGAAGGTGAGGATGACCATGTTTCTGGAAGCTACAGATCCAGAATATCTTGATAGAATCAAGGAAGGGCCTCACAAACCAACCAAGCTCGCTGTTGCAGTTGCAGGTGAAGCAGCAAAGTCAGTACCAAAGGAAAAGAGTGATTACACTGCTGAAGATATCGCATCAATTGCTAAGGATGCTAAGGTACGACACTTACTGCATAGTGCCATTGATAATGTAATGTCAAACAGGGTAATAAACTACAAGACTGCAAAGGAGATATGGGATGCCTTGGAAATAAGATGTCAGGGAACTGATACGATTAAGAAGAACAGGAAGACAATACTCACTCAAGAGTATGAACACTTTAACTCAGAGGATAATGAGTCATTGACTGATTTATATGATAGATTTGTCAAACTCTTGAATGATTTGTCACTGGTTGATAAGGAGTATGATCTTGAAGATTCAAACCTTAAATTCCTGTTGGCTCTTCCTGAAATCTGGGATTTGAAGGCAAAAACAATAAGAGACAACTATAATCTTGATGAAACAACTCTTGATGAAATTTATGGGATGCTCAAGACTCGTGAACTTGAGATGGAACAAAGAAGCAAGAGGAAAGGAGGAAAGTCAAGGACAGTTGCTCTTAAGGCTGAAGAAGAATCCCCCAAGGCAGCTACCTCAAGGAAAGGCAAGGGTAAAGCTCTCTTCACAAAGTCTGATACTGAGTCATCAAGTTCTGAAAGTGATGATGACTCAGAATCTGAAAGCTTGCCTGAGACGGATGTTGATGAAGAGATGATGAAGCTGTGTGCTCTTATGATGAAAGGAATCACAAAGATTGCATACAGGAAGTTCAGAAAGGGAAAGAAGTTTTCTAGGAAAGGCACAAATTCTGATAAGAAGAATTTCAGAAAATCTGAGGGCAAAGGAGGAAAGTCTGACAAAGGAGATTATACAAATGTCAAATGCTACAACTGTGGTGAGAAAGGCCACATATCTCCTGATTGCAAGAAAGTGAAGAGTGACAAAGGCAAGGCTCTTGTCACAAAGAACAAAAGCTGGACAGACACCTCAGATTCTGAAAGTGAGAAAAATTATGCCTTGATGGCAAATGCTGATATGGCAGGTGCTGAAAGCAGTTCTGAAGCTGTTGAGTTAAAGGTACCTCAAACTACTTATGCCTTTCATACTGATGATATTAATGAGTTGAGAAGATATCTTAAAACCGTGTTCATTAGATATAGAGATCAAACTTTAACATGTGAAAGATTAACTTCTGAAAATCTTGTTTGCAAAAAGAGGAATGATTATTTAGAAAAAGAGTTAGTCATGTTCCATCAAATTCAGAAAGATAGAGATGATGCTTTCTATGTTAGAGATAAAGTGCTTAAAATGAATGAATCTCTAAAAGCTGAGTTAGAAAAGGAAAGAGAGATTATCAGGACTTGGACTAACTCTGGCAGAACAACTCAGAATTTGTTAAGTAGTGAAAACTGGAAAGAGGGCTTAGGTTATGGAGAGGATAAGAATGATAAAGGAACTATAGATATTAAGCCTATAGTTGTTAAACAAAAGCCAAAGATAAAACATGTTAAGTTTGTAGCTGTAAAGTCTGATACTGAGAAATCAGAAGTTAAAAAGGAATTAACTTTTGACAAACTAAAACAGTAAAAGACAACTGAAGTAAACGTAGGCTTAATGACAAAGAAGCAGCTTAAGCATAAGCTGAAAGATGTTAAGAATGCAAACAAGGTAAAATCACCTAGGAAAAATACGAATGGAAAGGAAGGTGTGAATAAAAGCAATGATTATAAGTCTGTTCCTGATGCTCCTAGAAAAACATGTCATAACTGTGGAAGTTCTAACATCTGGCTTCTTTTTGTAGGAAAAATAAGAATATAAACTCCTTACCCTCAAAGTCAGGAGTTAAGAGTCAGTCTGTTAGATATAAGCCACAAAATCCTTGTTTTCATTGTGGTAGTTTATGGCATTCCATTTATACTTGTAAGGAATATCATAGTCTGTACTATGATTATTATCAAATAAAACCTTCTTTAAAGAAAGTTAGCATTGTTCCTTCTAGTGTAAGTTCTGATTCAAAGTCTGATAGTGTAAATTCTGATAAGAAAAATGTTAACATAAACTCTGATGCTAAATCCGCTGCAAATGTTAACAAACTTAATAAGGCCAAAGGATCCAAGCAAGTCTGGGTCCTTAAAACTAATCATTAGTGGTCTTTGTGATTGCAGGGCAACAGGAAAAACATCCTAGTTCTGGACAGTGGATGTTCAGGACATATGACTAGAAATAAAGTCCTGCTATCAGACTTTGTGGAGAAGGCTGGCCAAAGTGTTTCTTATGGAGATGGCAACATTGGAAAAATATTGGGATATGGCAATATTAATCTTGGGAATGTCATCATTAAAGAAGTAGCTCTGGTTTCAGGACTTAAACACAATCTGCTGAGTGTCAGTCAATTCTGTGGCAGAGGTTATCATGTGGATTTCTTTGAAGAACACTGTGAAGTTGTAAGTAAATCTACAGGCAAAGTTGTTCTGAAAGGATATAGGCGTGGTAACATTTATGAAGCCAAGCTTTCAACAAGTACTGATGGTTCTGCAATCTGTCTGATGAGTAGAGCATCAATTGAAGAAAGCTGGAATTGGCACAAGAAACTCTCACATTTAAATTTCAACAATATAAATGAACTAGTCAAGAAAGATCTTGTGAGAGGACTGCCAAAGTCAGTATTTGCTCCTGATGGCCTTTGTGATTCTTGTCAGAAGGCTAAACAAAGGAAATCCTCATTCAAGAGCAAGACTGAATCATCAATTCTTGAGCCTTATCATCTTCTACATGTTGATCTATTTGGTCCAGTAAATGTCATGTCTATTGCAAAGAAGAAATATGCTATGGTCATAGTGGATGAGTTCACCAGATACACATGGGTGTATTTCTTGCACACAAAAAGTGAAACTGCATCTATCTTGATTGATCATGTCAGGCAACTGGATAAATTGGTCAAAGATTCTGTGAAAATAATAAGGAGTGATAATGGTACTGAGTTCAAGAATTTGATAATGGAAGAGTTCTGCAAAAACCATGGAATCAAGCAAGACTTGTCTCCTCCTGGAACTCCACAGCAAAATGGAGTTGTTGAAAGAAAGAATAGAATTCTCATTGAAGCTGCACGTACAATGCTTGATGAAGCAAAGCTTCCAACCTATTTCTGGGCTGAAGCTGTGCAGACTGCTTATTTTACTCAGAATGCAACACTCATTAACAAGCAAGGAAAGACACCATATGAGATGGTGAAGAATAAGAATCCAAATCTGAAGTATTTTCACGTATTTGGATGCAAGTGTTTTGTTCTTAAGACTCATCCTGAACAGCTATCCAAATTTGATCTAAAAGCTAATGAAGGAATCTTTGTTGGATATCCACTTTCCACAAAAGCCTTCAGAGTCTATAAGTTGAGAATAAGAGTGGTCATGGAATCTATCAATGTCTCCTTTGATGATAAGAAGATTACTGGACTTGAAGATTTTATTGATCATGATCAGCTGAGATTTGAAAATGAAGACTTAAATTCTGATGCTGAAAATTCTGACAGTCTAAATCCTGATACTGCAAACTTTGATGGATTAAACTCTGATTTTATTGAAACTCTGGTGACTACGCCAAAGGAAGATGCACCTATACAGGGGGAGCATACTCAAGATACAACCACATTTCAAGAAGCATCAGAACATACATATGGCTCTTCAAGTTCTGATTCGTCAAGTTCTGATAAGCCAAGTTCTGATAGTTCTGAGAACTTAAATTCTGAAGGATCCAACTCAGAGAGCATAGTTTCAGGGGGAGCATCAGAAAATGTTGATGAAGATAGCATGGATCATGGGGGAGCATCCAGTTCTAGAGAAAACCTTCCATCTGCAAGGAAGTGGACTAAATCACATACAACTGACTTAATTATTGGAAATACTGATGCAGGTGTCAGAACTAGAACAACTACTTCAAGTGAATGTCTTTACAATTCTTTTCTTTCTCAAACTGAACCAAAGAAAGTGGAAGAAGCTCTTCAAGATGCTGATTGGGTGCAAGCAATGCAGGAAGAGTTAAATGAATTTGAAAGAAACAAAGTCTGGACCCTAGTGCCAAGACCAAAGAACAGATCTGTTGTTGGTACAAAGTGGGTATTCAGAAACAAAACTGATAGTGATGGCATAATTACAAGGAATAAGGCAAGGTTGGTTGCAAAAGGATATTCTCAACAGGAGGGAATTGACTATGATAAAACATTTGCACAAGTTGCTAGATTGGAAGCCATAAGGATATTTTTGGCTTATGCTGCTCACAAAAAGTTTACTGTCTTTCAAATGGATGTGAAAAGTGCTTTTCTCAATGGAGAATTGGAGGAGGAAGTATATGTTGAACAACCTCCAGGGTTTGTAGATCTCAAATATCCTAATCATGTCTACAGGCTTGATAAAGCACTTTATGGCCTTAAGCAAGCTCCAAGAGCATGGTATGAGAATTTAGCTCAGTTTCTTCTGAAAAGTGGATTTAACTGAGGAACAATAGACAAAACACTGTTCTACCTCAACCATGGAAAGGACTTACTTCTGGTTCAGATATATGTTGATGATGTCATCTTTGGTTCTACAAATGACAGACTTTGCAAGAAGTTTGCCAAACTGATGCAGTCAAGATATCAAATGAGTATGATGGGGGAACTTAGTTATTTTCTGGGCCTTCAAGTCAAGCAGAATGCAGAAGGCACTTTTATTTGTCAAACCAAGTACACTAGAAATTTGCTGAAAAAAATTGGAATGCAAGATTGTTCAAGTTCATCCACTCCCATGGCCACTGCAACAAAATTGGATAAGGATACTGGTAAATCAGTAGATATTACTGATTACAGAGGTATGATTGGCTCTCTACTCTATCTAACTGCTAGTTGACCTGATATCATGTATGCTACCTGTCTTTGTGCAAGATTTCAAGCAGATCCAACAGAACCTCACTTAACAGCTGTGAAAAGAATTTTCAAATATCTTAAGGGAACAGCTGATCTGGGATTATGGTATTCCAGAGAATCAGATTTTAAACTAATAGGTTACTCAGATGCAGATTTTGCAGGTTGCAAAATTGAAAGGAAAAGCACAAGTGGAAGCTGCCAATTTCTTGGAGGCAGATTGGTTTCTTGGTTTAGCAAGAAACAAAAGTCAATTTCCACATCAACTACAGAAGCAGAGTACATTGCTGCAGGCAGCTGTTGTGCACAGATTCTTTGGATGAAGAATCAGTTACTGGATTATGGGTTAACATATTTTAAAATCCCTATATACTGTGATAATCAAAGTGCTATTGCTATGACAGGTAATCCAGTTCAACACTCAATGACAAAGCACATCAGCATTAGGTACCACTTCATAAGGGAACATGTGGATGAAGGTACAGTGGAATTGCACTTTGTTCCAACAGATCAACAACTAGCAGATATCTTCACAAAACCACTGTGTGAAGCTACTTTTACAAGATTGGTGAAGGAATTTACGGATGAGCGGAAGCGCGAAATAACAATTATTCCGTAAAAACCATATACCACACATATAGAAATACGTATAAAAGGGAAAAACTAAGGAATCAAAACCATACCTCATGAATCGAAGCCTTATAAAAATAGAGTGCTAGCAGTTGCTCCTCAATGTGTGAAGCACTCTACCGGTATCCACCAAGAACAATCCTCATCGATGAACCTTTTATAAAACCGAGTTTTTATAAAATGGAGTTTTGGGAGAGAGAGAGAGAAGAAGAAGATGGAAGCTAGGGTTTTCACAAAACCAAAGTTGTGTGTCATCTAAATGAGCCATCCATCTCATTCTATTTATAGGACTCTCCTAGGATTTTATAATATATCTTTATATATTTTAACCCCCCACATTTTATCTTCATAAAATGCTTTAATAATAATTAAAACTATTTTAATCATTATTTCTTTTCTTAACTATTTAGAAAATAATTCTCTCTCACATTATTTCATCAAAGAAAATATTCTTTTATGGTGTGACCCTGTAGGTTCAATATTATGCCGGTAGTAGAAATAAATAATAATAAACTTTTATTAATTATTTATATGAATATTAAAATTCACTAAATATAATTAACTGATTAATTATATTTATTCTACATCGTGAGTGATGCTTCTCAACATATCGCGACTATCCGGATAATATGAATTCACTGCTTAGAATATCAAGAACCTGTCAGTGACTAGTTACCGTACAATGAATTCCTTCTACCCTTATAATATCCCGATTAAATACAAGGCATAGATCTTGTGTCAAGCCTATCAAATTTAATCATATGATTTCTTATTCATAATGCAAAGTTCATATTAATGCAAATTAGAAACTCATTTCTAATTTCATACACTCTGGCCAGAGATTCCAGAACTCGCATACTAAGAATAACATAGGATATTCTCTTCCTATACTGGAAGGGGTAGATCCTCTATTGACGTTAACTATCTCTATACACAAATCCCAATGCCCAGAATAGACCTAATGGATGTCCTTGAGACTAAGGACTAAACCAAAGCACAGTTCATTATATATAAGATACTTTTAACGATCTCAAGTCTAAGGACACTTGTACAACTATCACTCAGTGAATAACTATTGACACGTGAGTAATCTCCATTAGTTGTTCAACTTATCAAGTCATGTTCAGTGAACTTATTCCCTAATAAGCACCTACAGACCAGCTATAGTGTCACCACACAAATGCCTATGAGAACAGACATCCTCCTGAAGGGAGCAAGCATAGTATGTACCAATCTTTGTGGATCCACTAACATCCGATTAGTTATCCTATGATCAGGAACTGTTTAAGTCCAGAGTTATCATCTTCTAGATCTCACTATTATAATCTCATTATAATTCTAGAAGCTTTACTCTAAACTATGGAACATCTTATTTAATACACTTTAAATAGATAAAGCCCATAAAAATATAACAAGTCTTTTATTAATTCAAAATGAAATCAATTAGGAATACAAGAAAGTTCTTCCTAACTCATCATACATGATTGGATTTAGGACAAACACTTTCAATCTCCCACTTGAACTAAAGCCAATCACCCTGGTATCTAATACCCATCTTTTCTTTATGACGATCAAAGTGAATCTGGGACAATGACTTTGTGAGTGGGTCTGCTACGTTGTTATGTGTGTCAACTCTCTCAATCTTGACATCTCCTCTTTCAATGATTTCCCTAATCAAATGAAAGGGTCGCAAAACATGTTTGGAATTTTTATGAGACCTAGGTTCCTTGGCTTGTGCTATTGTTGCGTTGTTATCACAATATAACACAATAGGCTCCTCAATGCTAGGAACAACTCCCAACTCAGAAACAAATTTCCTCATCCAAACGGCTTCTTTTGCAGCCTCACTTGCAGCTATATATTCTGCTTCCGCTGTGGAGTCAGCCGTTGTAGACTGTTTGGAACTCTTCCAACTAATCGCACCACCGTTCAGAGTAAACACGTACCCTGACATGGATTTGCTATCATCACTTTCTGATTGAAAACTAGAGTCAGTATAACCCTCTATTTTCAACTCAGATCCGTCACCAAAAACAAGAAAAATATCCTTAGTCCTTCGCAAGTACTTAAGGATGTTCTTCACTGCTTTCCAGTGGTCTTCACCTGGATTGGACTGATATCTGCTCGTCACACTGATTGAATATGCAACATCAGGCCTAGTACATAACATCGCGTACATGATAGATCCTATTTCTGAAGCATAAGGAATCTTACTCATACGCTCTATTTCCTCAGGTGTCTTAGGAGACATCTTTTCGGAAAGGGACACTCCATGGCTCATCGGTATGAGACCTCTTTTGGAGTTTTCCATGCTAAACCTTTTAAGCACTTTCTGGATGTATGTACCCTGGGTAAGACCTATCATTCTTCTAGATCTATCTCTATAGATCTTCATACCGAGAATGTAGGATGCTTCTCCCAAGTCCTTCATAGTGAAGTTCTTCGATAGCCACACTTTGACTGATTGCAGCATCGGTATATCATTTCCTATAAGAAGTATGTCATCCACATATAATACAAGAAATGTTACCGCGCTCCCACTAACCTTCTTGTAGACACATGGTTCATCTATGTTTTTGATAAAACCAAACTCTTTGATTGTCTCATCAAAACGGATGTTCCATCTACGAGAAGCTTGCTTTAAACCATATATGGTTCGCAGCAGCTTACACACTAGGTGTTCATTTCCCTCAGAAAGAAAACCCTATGGCTGTGTCATATACACTTCCTCTTCAAGTTTCCCATTGAGGAAGGCCGTTTTCACGTCCATTTGCTAGATCTCATAGTCGTAGTAAGCAGCAATCGCAAGCAAAATCCGAATTGATTTTAACAGGGCTACAGGTGAAAAATTTCATCAAAGTCAATCCTTTGTCTTTGTTTGAATCCTTTTGCCACGAGTCTGGCCTTATAGGACTCTACCTGGCCATCTGCTCCAATCTTTCTTTTGTATACCCATTTGCACTCAATAGGCTTCACACCCTCAGGTGCTTCAACCAAAGTCCATACTTGGTTGGTATACATAGATTCCATTTCGGATTTCATGGCACTTTGCCATTTCTCTGAGTCAACACTACTCATAGCCTCATTATAGGTCATAGGGTCGTCATCATCAATGATTGACAACTCATTGTCATTCTCAATGACAAGGCCATAATACCTCTCAGGTTGGCGAGACACTCTCCCTGACCTACGAATGGGCTGTTCCACAGAAGGTTGTTTAGTCTGAACAGGTGTTTCCACTTGATTCGTAGTAGTTTGTGCTTCTTGAACTTCATCAAGTTCAATTTTGCTCCCACTGTTTCCTTCAAGGATAAACTGCTTTTCCAAGAAGGTAGCATGTCTGGAGACAAACACCTTATGATCGGTGTAAAAGTAATACCCTAAAGTCTCTTTAGGATATCCCACAAAACTACATTTTACGGATCGAGATTCCAGCTTATCTGGGTCAACTTTCTTGACATAAGCTGTACATCCCCAAATCTTAACATGTTTAAGACTCGGTTTCCTTTCTTTCCATATCTCATATGGAGTTTTAGGGACAGATTTGGAAGGCACCTTATTCAGTAAATATGCTGAGGTTTCCAATGCATAACTCCATAAGAATACTGGAAGATTCGCATAGCTCATCATGGACCGAACCATGTCTAACAAAGTTCGATTTCTCCTTTCAGATACCCCATTCAACTGTGGAGTATATGGAGGAGTCCACTGGGAGACTATACCATTTTCTTTGAGATAATCTAGAAACTCTCCATCTAAGTATTCACCGCCTCGATCTGATCGAAGAGTTATAATACTATGTTTGGTTTGTTTCTCCACTTCATACTTATATTCTTTGAACTTTTCAAAGGCTTCAGAATTGTGTTTCATCAAATACACATATCCGAATCTAGATCGATCATCTATGAAAGTAATGAAGTATAAAAATCCACCCATGGCTTGCGTAGACATTGGTCCACATACATCTGTATGTACTAATCCTAGTAAATCTGCAACTCTCTCTCCATGTCCACTAAATGGAGAATTGGTCATTTTACCCAATAGACAAGACTCGCATATAGGATATGATTCAAAATCAAAAGGGTCCAGTAACCCTTCCTTATGCAATGTCCGCAGTCTATCTTCACTAATATGACCAAGTCTGCAGTGCCACAAAAAAGTGATATTTTCATCATCCCTTTTTCTTTTATTAGTATGTTCAATTTGTAGCAAATCATGCTCTACGTCACATACATACAAACCATTATTTAAAATACCACTTCCATAAAGAACGTTATCTCTAAGAATTGAACATTTATTATTCTGAATAACAAACGAAAATCCATCCAAGTCTAACATGGGAATAGAAATAATATTCCTCACAATCGAAGGAACAAAATAACAATTATTTAAAATAATGGTCTTGCCCGTAGGCATATGTAAATGAAATGATCCTACAGCTTCAGCAACAACTCTTGCTCCATTTCCCATCCGTAGAATCACCTCCTCTTCCTCAAGAGTCCTACTTCTCCTTAGTCCCTGCAACGAATTGCAAATATGAGAACCACAGGCGGTATCTAATACCCAAGTAGAAATTTGATTTAATGACATATTCACTTCAATCATGAACATACCTGAAGCAGAAGTGGTAGTCTCACTACCCTTCTTCTTCTTCAATTCTGCAAGGTAAACCTTGCAGTTCCTCTTCCAGTGCCCCACCTTGTTACAGTGAAAGCAAACAGCTTTGCTCTTGGGGTCTTCAGCTTTTGGTGGAACAGGCTTTTTCTCACCTACTTTCTTCTTCTTGGAAGGGTTCTTCTTCCTTTTCTTAGGATTGGAACCTTCACCAATTAGAAGAACAGAGCTCTTCTTAGGGGGAAAATTCGATTCCGCAGTCTTCAACATGTTGTGGAGTTCAGCCAGGCTGACATCCAACTTATTCATGTGAAAGTTCACAACAAACTGCGAGAACGAACTCGGAAGTGATTGCAAGACCAAGTCTTGGCTCAGCTCCCCATCCATGGCAAAACCAAGTTGTCCAAGACGTTCAATCAAATTGATCATCTTAAGTACATGGTCATTCACGGATGATCCCTCAGACATCCTACAACCGAACAGCTCCTTTGATATCTCATATCGAGTTGTCCTTCCTGCCACATCATACAACTCTTGTAGATGCATAAGGATAGTGTGAGCATCCATATGCTCATGTTGCTTCTGTAGCTCAATGTTCATGGAAGCTAGCATGATGCATTGAGCAACATTTGCATCATCTATCCACTTACGATACACAACATGTTCATCATTATGTGCATCGTTAGCAGGTTCAGTAGGCTTAGATGAGTCAAGCACATATTCCAGCTTCTCCACCCTGAGAACAATTCTCAAGTTTCGAAGCCAGTCAGCAAAATTAGGACCAGTCAACTTGTGAGCATCTAGTATACTCCGGAGTGATAATGCAGAAGACATAACGAATATAGTAAATTTGTAAATGATAAACACATAACAACACTTAGCAAATATTCAATTTTATTTCAAAAACACTATATGAATTGGGTCTTTATTCATAAGTGGCTCCCACTAGTTTATCTAATTTATTCAACCCCCTACGTGAAAAATAAGCATTCATAATGTTAGTGGGAATAGGGATCCTACATTCCATCACACAACCTCGGCTGTGGCACGAACCGCCATGTAATGTTTAATAGGCAGACAACTCTTGTCAATTACATCTTATGTTATTCCCTAATATAATTTTAGCCTCTTGAATAATTGAGTCACGGCTGTGGCACGACAAACTCAATATTCTAAGTCAAGTCTAACCCAATATTCCGTACAATGGAATCAGTCTCCAACGGCCCATGGTTGTGGCACGTAATTACCTTTAGATTCTAATTCAATGTACACATCTCTATGTAATAGACAAGTATTACTTATTTCGAAATCAAAGCCCTCGGCTGTAGCACGAAACGACAATTATTTAAAAATAAGAACCACTTTTTATCATGTTGGAAGGCTATGACCGACACAAGCCCGTTGTGTCATTGGCCAATTACTACTTGATATTATTTAATTTTAGAGGGATTATATTACGTTACAATCATAATCATATTATAAAGAGATTCTTCCTTTTAAATTAAATATTTCAAATCAATAATCGATAATTAGATGATTTCCAGATCGGGTGGAGCATTGTCAAGAGGCGTCACTTAATAACCCTTTCTTACAGATAGAAATCTGTTGTTGACAGAATCATCCTTTCTCTCAAAATTGAAAATTCATATTTAATTACGTGTTTCATAAATACAAGAATCTCATGATTGTATTCATAATATTATTGGCAAGGCAAGAAACGATTCCTATTCTAGATTTTCTAGAGCACGCCTTATATTGATTTAAGTTCACCTAAATCTATCATCGCATGGTAAACACAGACATATATCTCATATATAAAAATAAATAAACAAGTAAGCATGCAAGTAATATCATGTCACACATTGATATAATGATGTATGGATTTATTATAGCATTTAAAAGCAATTAAAATAATTAAATCATGCTTTAAAACACTTTCGGAAATATAAACAGTTCAAAACTTTTATATAAAAAATATTTGACCACTCCATTAGATCCGTCTCGGAAAAACGAATCCAACGATATATTACACGCCCAAAACGGAGTTACGAAACTCCCAAAAAATCAAATTTAATGAGGACATACGGGCTGTAACGCATGTACGTAATGCGTTACAACACTGTTGAGCCATTTACGCATGTAACGCATTTCGTAAATGCGCAACAGTGTGTAACGCATTCACGGAATGCACAACACGCCCCTTCCCCGCGTGCAGCGCACGCGCCTGCACAGCCGTAGCAGGTTTTTGCCATTTTTTTTTTGTTTCTACTACCTACCGTGCCTGTTTGCTTGCCTGATGTTACAAAAAAAATAGAAGTAACTCCCCTTTTCCTTTACTCCCTTATTAATAACTCTTTATTAATATGTTATTATTTTAATTTTATTATTAATAAATTAATTAACATTTAATTAATAAATTAATAAAAATCAAAATAATATGATTTCTTAAATCAGGGAGTAGCAGAAAAATACCAAATCAACCATGGGTCCTTGTGCAAATTTTAATCATAATTATTCACATGCATAATTATTTTATGAATTTTAATTAAAACATTTTTTTAAAAATTCATAACAAATAATCTACACATCACAAAATTATGAAAAAATACCTAGATGATCTACAACACTTGTAGAACCCAGATCAGTAGTCAAAATCTCATGCAAAAATTATTTCGAATTAATTCATAATTAAATCCAAATAAACTTGCAAAAATCATAATAAATCCATACATGCATTAAAAAATCTGAATTTTTTTATATGAATCTCTATATGCAGAACCAAGCTCTGATGCCAATGAAGGAATTTACGGATGGGCGGAAGCGCGAAATAACAATTATTCCGTAAAAATCATATACCGCACATATATAAATACGTATAAAAGGGAAAAACTGAGGAATCAAAACCATACCTCGTGAATCGAAGCTTTATAAAAATAGAGTGCTAGCAGTTGCTCCTCAATGTGTGAAGCACTCTACCGGTATCCACCAAGAACAATCCTCTTCGATGAACCTTTTATAAAACCGAGCTTTTATAAAATGGAGTTTTGGGAGAGAGATAGAGAAGAAGAAGATGGAGGCTAGGGTTTTCACAAAACCAAAGTTGTGTGTCATCTAAATGAGCCATCCATCTCATTCTATTTATAGGACTCTCCTAGGATTTTATAATATATCTTTATATATTTTAACCCCCCACATTTTATCTTCATAATATGCTTTAATAATAATTAAAACTATTTTAGTCATTATTTCTTTTCTTAACTATTTAGAAAATAATTCTCTCTCTCATTATTTCATTAAAGAAAATATTCTTTTATGGTGTGACCCTGTAGGTTCAATATTATGCCGGTAGTAGAAATAAATAATAATAAACTTTTATTAATTATTTATATAAATATTAAAATTCACTAAATATAATTAACTGATTAATTATATTTATTCTACATCGTGAGTGATGCTTCTCAACATATCGCGACTATCCGGATAATATGAATTCACTGCTTAGAATATCAAGAACCTGTCAGTGACTAGTTACCGTACAATGAATTCCTTCTACCCTTATAATATCCCGATTAAATACAAGGCATGGATCTTGTGTCAAGCCTATCAAATTTAATCATATGATTTCTTATTCATAATGCAAAGTTCATATTAATGCAAATTAGAAACTCCTTTCTAATTTCATACACTCTGGCCAGAGATTCCAGAACTCGCATACTAAGAATAACATAGGATATTCTCTTCCTATACTGGAAGGGGTAGATCCTCTATTGACGTTAACTATCTCTATACACAAATCCCTATGCCCAGAATAGACCTAATGGATGTCCTTGAGACTAAGGACTAAACCAAAGCACAGTTCATTATATATAAGATACCTTTAACGATCTCAAGTCTAAGGACACTTGTACAACTATCACTCAGTGAATAACTATTGACACGTGAGTAATCTCCATTAGTTGTTCAACTTATCAAGTCATGTTCAGTGAACTTATTCCCTAATAAGCACCTACATACCAGCTATAGTGTCACCACACAAATGCCTATGAGAACAGACATCCTCCTGAAGGGAGCAAGCATAGTATGTACCAATCTTTGTGGATCCACTAACATCCGATTAGTTATCCTATGATCAGGAACTGTTTAAGTCCAGAGTTATCATCTTCTAGATCTCACTATTATAATCTCATTATAATTCTAGAAGCTTTACTCTAAACTATGGAACATCTTATTTAATACACTTTAAATAGATAAAGCCCATAAAAATATAACAAGTCTTTTATTAATTCAAAATGAAATCAATTAGGAATACAAGAAAGTTCTTCCTAACTCATCATACATGATTGGATTTAGGACAAACACTTTCAATTGGTAAATGAACTTGGAATGGTTTCAGGTTCTTTCTCTAAATCTGCTTAGTTTTGTTCTGATGCATAAGATTTTATGATCAGTATTTACAGAAATTACTTTCTTTGTGTATTATGTGCTTAATTGAAAATTGCCTAAGTACTGATTGTTGTCTGATGTATATTTCTAAACTCTGATAGTGATATGACTGTTTATGTGCCTATTCAATCCTATGAGGATAACTGTGCTAGATGCTGACCTAGTAATCTTTAACATACTAAAGATCCCATGTTAGAAGTAATTATTTATGTGGAAATCTATTGACACAAGCCTGATATTGAGCTTAGTTCAGTTTACTTTTTCTATCTTATTACTAAGTCAAAAACTAGAATCATGCTTCTCATCTGTTAAGTTCTAATGTTAGTAAATCTGATGGATGTACTAAGTGCTGATAAACCACACTCATCAAAAGAAAAATTAAAAGAAAATCGAATAAAAATCAGGTACTCCTTTGAGGTCTAGAGTAAAAATGTGGAAGGGACGACTCAAGTGCATTGCTGGTATTAAGTAATATGCATCAGAAAAGCAAATAATCATTTTTCTTGGTGACTTTTCACACTCTATGATTACTGCAGAAATACTCTGATAATAGCATAAATTCTGATAAGCAGTCGTGACTCACTTATACTGAGAAGCCACTGTAAAATGAAATTTCAAAAGATGCATAAAATAAGCACAAAACAGTTGAGGTGGACTCATGCATGAACTCATTCAATAGTAGGCTTCAGAATAATCACAGATTTTTTGTACAGTTTTAGTTATGCCTTATTTCTAAGATGTACTGAAGTGAATCAGACTTTACTCTTTGTCTGATGTTTTACTTAATGCACACACTTACACTCCATTTGAATGATGAAAATTACTGTGGCGTTCAATGTTGTTTTAGACGAACAGTTTATGTGTCAAATTGCATAAATTCTGAGAACAAGTTCTGATGAAAGTTCTGATGATTAAGTTCTGAAGAACCGAAATCAGAATTTGTATGAAGAATCACAGAGATAGGCATTCATTTTTCGAGTTAAGAAATCATGTTCTGATGACTTTTAAGTTCTGATATAAGTCTAAGTGCTGATATTAAATTTTGATCCTCTATTTGACTTATTTGTGGTTAAAATCTGAAATAGTCTTTGTTTAAATCAGAATATGTACGGGTGAGATATTAACAGTCAATACATTTAGGGTTAGTGGAACACGTACATGCACAGTAATTTTTACTTGTTACTTGTGCGCATTAAACCCTGTTTTACATTTCCAATGACTAGTTTTCTTCTTCCAAGTCTAGGGAGACGAGATAGAATTATTTCTACCTGTCAGCATTAAATTTCCATGCGTCTCCTGGCATTCTCTTGCCTATATAAACCAACACCTCAAATCAGCCTACACATCATTTCTTTTCTCACACACTCACTCTCCTTTCCTTCATACAAACACAAAATGGTCAACTACAATATGTTTTTGAACTATGAGACCTTCAACATGGAGCTGAGTTGTGAGGACTGGCAACATGAATGGCACGTAACTATCATTCCTGATGAGATTTGGGACTCGGTTCCCCAGGAGGTTCTCACACACCTCCTGTTCTTTTACATGGACTACCATCGCCATCTGGAGCGATTGGAAGAAGAAAGGATGGAAGCTCTCCGCCAACAAGAGTGAATCATTCGACTCGCTATTCTTTTTGTAGAGAGTCGGAAGAAGAAATATTTATTTTCTTCTTCCTATTTTTCTTCATCGTCAGCTTTGTCCGGCTTTTTAGCCAAGGACAAAAGCTGTTGATGTTAGGTTTAGTAGCTTTGGACAATCTTGTAACGCTCTGAAGTAATTTCTATTTCATGGATGTATTCTCTTAATATATTAATGGAATTTCTTATTCTTGCAAGATTCTGTTTCTGAGATGTTGTTAGGTCCCAATGTGTTTGTAGAAGGGGGGTTGAATACAAACAGTACCGAATAATCGAATAAATGTGGAATAAAAAATATGAAACAAAATTCAAGTTAAATAAGAATATTATTAAACTTGAAAGGTGTTACAACAACTGTATCGATTACAAGGAATTAATCTCAAATTAATTATCACAAATTTAGAATAAATTCGACATGAACTTTTTCTATTTTTGCAATAATTAGAATCAAATGCTAAACGCGATTTGAGATTAAGTTCTAGGGATTTTGATCCGCTAGATTGTTACAAAAGAGCAAGATAAAGATTTCTAGTGGATTGGATTTAACTTTACAATCTAGAAATTTAATCTTGAAGTATGCAGATGAAAAGATGAAATATTTCTTCTTATTTTTCTTTTCTGCTTGGTTCTTGACTTCTGTGTTCTGTTTGTGATTGAACTGCTTCTGCTTCTTTTAATCAATCAACCGAATAGAATTGAACTGGCATGACAATCTCTTTTTGGCTCAGCAAGACTTTTGGTAGGACTATCTTTTAGAACTAGCAAGACAATCAGAATGAACTAGCAAGACTTTCGGTATGACAATCAATTGTCATATCGATTGTCATAGTAGTTCAAACAGATTGTTTTTGCTGAAAATAAATAGATATAAATCCTATAATAATTCTGGTAAGACAATCCTTTTGAATTAGCATGACTTTCGGTATGACTATTGATTGTCATACCGATTGTCATACTAATACAATTAGTTGTCTTTATTGAATTAAACAGATTTTTAAACCAATTTAAATTCTGAAAATTCTTAATATTAATTCAGAATTAATTAATCAATTAATTCAATTAATCAAATAAATTAATCTTTGCAGATATAATTTATTCTCTTAATTAAATTATATGACTTAATTAATTAATAGAGAATTAATACTAATCTTGAGCAGCATCTATTCTTCTGTATATCTTCTGAAAATCACTGAAATATATGAATCAATTCCACCACTTCAATATTGACACTCGATGTACTGTCTGGTTCATGAGTGACTAACTTCCGTGACGTTTCTTCATGTCTTGACTTTGATACTCTGATTTTCTTCAGATTAAATCCTTATAATTAATGATACTCTGACGAGATCTCTGTCACTTGATTAAATCCACAATCTTGATTTATATCACTGAGGCATGATCAATTTCTTGAACTTCTTCCAGTGAATAAATTCCTCAAGTCTGTAGATGAACCTTGTTTCTGAATCCTCTGACAGATGTTACTTTGCGAGATCTCTCTGACGGTAGATCCACTATTTACTTATTACATTCTTATTTGAATTGAGTTGAATCCTCGAATATACAAATAGGCCTATGACATATGACTTACAATCTCCCCCTATTTGTTTGTTAGACAATAACACACAAATACCTAGAGGATAACTCAACTAACAAATAAGAAAAAGATATAAACTGAAATGCAAAGTAAATAGTAGAAAAGTTTCTGGAAGACATTTAACATTTTCCAGATTCCAAGTAGTTGTTCCTCTAGACTGAACATATCTTCAAGTAGTTTCATCTTCATTTGTACAACCACATTTCCTGTTAAGAAGCACATATCTCTCTTGCTTCTCCCCCTATGAGAATCAACTGATTAAAGAAGATCACCTTCGTTTACCACCTCTCCCGTACAATAGGATCCACAGATAAAAACCAATGGTACTCCCCTAACAGCTTCTTCCCTTACTAGAAAATCACCTTGTGTTTACCACCTCTCCCGAACAATAGGATCCGTAGTTACAAACAACAACGGTGTGGTGTAGTGTACATGTAGGATCTTTTTCTTCCTCCCTGCTATTTCTCCCCCTTAGTTGAGGAATCCTCCAAACTATTTCTTAAGCTTTTATCTCCCCCTTAGAGAAGGAATGTATGTCGTTGTCTGAAGGAGTTCTCATATTTCACTTGGTTGGAAAAGAAATAACAAGTAGTTTCTCTTTCTTCCTCACTGTGAGTGTGTGATTCTGTTTAGTGTACCTCACATGTGTTTCACTCTTCTCTCCACTCGTGTTTACACTCATTCTCACAAGTGTATCACTCCTCTCATAGTTCCAAAAATCAGCTGTACCTGCAAGGAAAATCACCTTAGCCATCCTTAAGGAGGTCACAGGTGGTGCAATGGGAGTTCACAAATCCCCATCCTTGTTAAACTCGTCAGATGAATCTGAGTCATAATCTACAAGTTGCTAGTTTCCCTTTTAGGGTTCCAGATTTGAATTCTGGGAAGGTAAACAATGATCCAACGAATTTAGCATAAAGATCAAAGTTCCCTTCTAATGTCTGTGAAGACATTTCCTTGTGACTCATCAGGTAATATCTGAATCATTGTCAACAAGTTGCCGATCTGCACCTATGTCAGATCCACTATCCGCAGATGCATCCAGGGGATTTAAGCCTGGGGAGGTAGACACTGACCACTGACATATGGCTTTTGGATCAGTATCCTCTCCTAACACCTGTAAAGGCAATTGGTCCAATAACGAACCTTGAACAATCGAATCTGACCTTAAAATGGTTGAAACTCTTGTTTTTGTCAACTCATCCTTTGTGTGTGTAACCTTTCCTTATGCATCAAGAATTGTTTATGTTTGTATTGGTGACACTATATTGGATACCTTGGCCGACAGACAAATTTCAATAGATGAACCATGTTGAGAGAATGAATCTAGTAACTATTTTTGTGCCTTTTCAGCCATTACATCTTTTTGAGAAGATGTATGGGAGCTAGCAGTTGTCTCGGTTTAAATACTACTCATCTATGTAGGAGACAGAGCTACTGGGTTGACTACAGAACCTTCCTTATGTGGTGCACTAAGGCACTATCTCCCTCACGCTCATTCATACTACATTTAGTGGTAAGAGAGTGTTGGTTGGTTCTGTTTCTGTGTTTGTCTTTATAGTCTGGGATAGATGTTGTGGGTTTTCAACCTCATGACTGTCAATGAAAGAAAGTCATTGGAGACTGAACCTGTATCACAGAAGATATGGCAATAGAGAGATAAATTGTACTTAAGATATATAATGAATGAAAATTATACATTTAATCTTTTGAGAGAAATGATGTACAATAGTGATTTCAAAGGATTTTACATGAAATAAGAAATCACTAATGTAGAAAAAAGTTTGATTTTCTCCAAAAACTCACTGCACATATAAAACAATATGTTTGTGCCTAGTGATAAGAGAGTTATAAATATGACGACTCTACTAGTTCATATAAAATTATAACTTCAGTTAGAGTGTCATACCATGTCCTTGACGATTGCTTGAGTAGTACACTAGTTCATACCAACCTGAAGTGAGATTGTGAAGAAGAGATTGCATAGTCCAATAGATCTGCAGCTACAAAGTCCATGAACTGTGGTGCACTGACTTCCTCTTTTGACTCACCAACCAGGAGTACACTTGTACACATCTTACTAGAGTCCAATTCCAAGTGTAATGTGCATCAGGTGCGTGATATGTCGTAATATTCTCAAGTCTCGTCACTGGTGCTATATGTTAGATACTGCTTCCTGATAATAACCTAGCACAATATACAAAATTAAAATGATAACATTCCCAGCTTGCAACCAGCCATATCCCTCAGATAAACCTTTGTTGTTATCTCCAAAGGTAACCAGTGGGCCAGCTTTCTCAACAACATTTGATAGCAGGGCTCTATCTCCGGTCATATGTCTTGATGATCCACTGTCAAGAATCCACACTACCGGTTACACCTGTTTAATGCCCTGCACTACAAATGGATTAGACCTTCTTCGGAACCCAAATTTGATTGGGCCCGGCATACTTGTAGAATTGTCCTTTGTCAGGCAAAACAACATTTTTAACTTTAATGGTCTCAACTTTCTCAATGACTGAACATTTGACCTTGTAAACAGCCTTAACAAATTTCTGTTTAAGCTTAGGCACAAGTGTCTCCTTTCTAGCCTTAGAAGGACTAGCAGTCTTAGACCTATCATGCTTCTTGTTATTCACATGCTGACGAGGAGTAGTCTTATCATTAGAAACATGCTTACCATTAAAATAAGCATACATCATATTAAAAGCACAAGACATACAATTAGCAACACTACATGCTTTATGAGAGTGATTAATAGCAGGCAATTTATGCATGGTAGACATGGCATTTTTGTTATCCAACTCATGTGTGTCTGAGTTAGTCTTAGTTGCTTTCACAACTTTGACTGGAACTTTCGACTCACTTGACTTGGAAACAATCTTCTCATTAGCATGATCCTCAGCACGTATTTCTTCTTGAATAACAGAAGAGGTCGCATCAAATGGTTCAGCAATTGATGGCTTATAGAGGGGTTCATCAACACCCTTAAGCACATGTGGTACTTCCCTCCCTTTAGCACAGACATGAGGAGGGGAGTTTATGCCTAATTCTCCAAGAGCAACACTATAATCATAACCTATTCCAGATGTTTTATTAACAGCTTGCTTACTGTAGAACTCTTTAGCCTTCGAACAAGAATTGAAGTAGGCTCTAACCTTAGTCTCAAGACCGGTGATCTTGTCTTTGAGAATAGTTTCGAGTTTTCTATAACAGTCAACTCTATTCTAGAAAAGATACTTGTTCTTTTAATTTGTCTTGATTAATGTGCACAAGTCTTAATTCATTGACCTCTTTCTCAAGGTCTGTGATCTGTAAACTTAACAGTTCATTATCATGACGTGCATTATCTAAGTTGCCTCCTAGATGATATACTAATTCAGCATCAGTATATTTTACCTCTTTTCTTGATGATGAAGCTTTTCCCTCAATAGTCATAAGAGCAAGATTCCCTTCTTCTTCATCTTCACTATCAGTATCATCCCAGCTTCTTCCCTTTGCCAGATAAGCCCTTTCAGAGTTACCCTTCTGATTGGAATCATAAGAGTTCTTCCTTACTTGCTTTGGCTTCCTGCATTCTGTGGCAAAGTGTCCCAACTCATTGCAGTTATAACATCTAATGGTGCTCCGATCAACCATCCCTGTTTTGTATCCACCACTGCTGGTGTTAGAGGATGAAGATCCACCTTTCTGGAATTTGTTGTAGTTGGACTTGTACTTAAGCTTGGGATTCCTCCTGAATCTGACATTGGAGAATCTCTTGACAATTTGGGCCATTGACTCATCTTCTAATTGCTCCAGCTCTTCCAAGGAATAAAAATCATCACTTGATTGATTTGTAGTAGGAGGATCATATTCTGCTACTAACACATTTTCCTCAGCCTTGGAAAACTGTACCATTCTCTCTAACTGTTGAGATTGTTGTTGTTGTTGACCTTCAGCTACAAGTGCAGTAGATGTGCTAATCATCCTATCTTTCCCGTAGACTTCCTTTTGCTGAATCTGCTCCAACTCATAGGTTTTTAACACACCATAGAGTCTATCCAAAGAAATCTCACTCAGATCTCTAGCTTCTCTAATGGCAGTGATTCTATGTTCAAGATGAGTTGGCAGTGTTAAAAGGAACTTTTTGTTGACCTCCCTGATTGAATAAAATTTTCCATTTATGTTCAGGTTGTTGATCAATGCATTGTACCTCTCAAACACTTCAGTAATTCCTTCTCCTGGATTTGATTTAAAATGTTCATACTCAGAGGTTAGGATCTCCAACTTGTTCTCCCTAACTTCCTCTGTGCCTTCATTAATCACCTCAATAGTTTCCCACATGTGTTTGGAATTTTTACAGTTCATCACATGTTTGTTCATCAAGGGATCAAGGGAATCAATTAATATTAATTAAAGGCTGGCATCCAAGGAGGCTTCTTCCTTCTCAGCAGGACTAAAATCTTCAGGCTCTTTTGGATAGGTTCTAGCTTTGGTAATCACAACATCATCTACTATCACCTCTGGTTCAATAACCATCGGAGTTTTTAGACCCTTCTTTAACAAGTTCAGATATTTGGGATTTGCAACTTGTAAAAATAATAGCATCTTCTTCTTCCACATGATATAATTTTCTTTATCAAATAGTGGAATTTTAACGGTTCCAACTTTTTGTGAAGTCATTATGAATTTTTGAATAAATAAAAATTCAAGGAGTTAAAAATCACAAAAGTCTAGGATCTTGATTTGTGCGTTAATCAGAAGGCTCTGATACCAATTGTTAGGTCCCAATGTGTTTGTAGAGGGGGGGTTGAATACAAACAGTACCGAATAATCGAATAAATGCGGAATAAAAAATATGAAACAAAATTCAAGTTAAATAAGAATATTATTAAACTTGAAAGGTGTTACAACAACTGTATCGATTACAAGGAATTAATCTCAAATTAATTATCACAAATTTAGAATAAATTCGACATGAACTTTTTCTATTTTTGCAATAATTAGAATCAAATGCTAAACGCGATTTGAGATTAAGTTCTAGGGATTTTGATCCGCTAGATTGTTACACAAGAGCAAGATAAAGATTTCTAGTGGATTGGATTTAACTTTACAATCTAGAAATTTAATCTTGAAGTATGCAGATGAAAAGATGAAATATTTCTTCTTGTTTTTCTTTTCTGCTTTGTTCTTGAATTCTGTGTTCTGTTTGTGATTGTACTACTTCTGCTTCTTTTAATCAATCAACCGAATAGAATTGAACTGGCATGACAATCTCTTTTTGGCTCAGCAAGACTTTCGGTAGGACTATCTTTTAGAACTAGCAAGACAATCAGAATGAACTAGCAAGACTTTCGGTTTGACTATCAATTGTCATACCGATTGTCATAGTAGTTCAAACAGATTGTTTTTGCTGAAAATAAATAGATTTAAATCCTATAATAATTCTGGTAAGACAATCCTTTTGAATTAGCATGACTTTCGGTATGACTATTGATTGTCATACCGATTGTCATACTAGTACAATCAGTTGTCTTTGTTGAATTAAACAGATTTTTAAACCAATTTAAATTCTGAAAATTCTTAATATTAATTCAGAATTAATTAATCAATTAATTCAATTAATCAAATAAATTAATCTTTGCAGATATAATTTATTCTCTTAATTAAATTATATGGCTTAATTAATTAATAGATAATTAATACTAATCTTGAGCAGCATCTATTCTTCTGTATATCTTCTGAAAATCACTGAAATATATGAATCAATTCCACCACTTCAATGTTGACACTCGATGTACTGTCTGGTTCATGAGTGACTAACTTCCGTGACGTTTCTTCATGTCTTGACTTTGATACTCTGATTTTTTTCAGATTAAATTCTTGTAATTAATGATACTCTGACGAGATCTCTGTCACTTGATTAAATCCACAATCTTGATTTATATCACTGAGGCATGATCAATTTCTTGAACTTCTTCCAGTGAATAAATTTCTCAAGTCTGTAGATGAACCTTGTTTCTGAATCCTCTGACAGATGTTACTTTGCGAGATCTCTCTGACGGTAGATCCACTATTTACTTATTACATTCTTATTTGAGTTGAGTTGAATCCTCAAATATACAAATAGGCCTATGACATATGACTTACAGATGTTTGTAATTTTACTGCACTGTTAAATCCTGATATATCAATATTCTGATGACCATTTTAATTATTGATTTAAATTAAGTTCTGATTTTAAAATATCAGTACTTGTTTACTTGCTTTATTTTGGTCATTCTCACACTCGAAATTTTTACAGAATATTGGTTTTGCAGTGAAAATAATTGAATAAGTGGGAATAGTTTAAATTTTGAATTAAAACTGACTTACCTCAATTACTGGGATTACTGGGTAAGTGGAACGCTTTTTCCTTGAAAAACTGCATGTGATAAGTAATGATTACTGTTTTCCCGTGCCCATTAACTATTCATTATTGCTGCATGTCTGACAGGTGTCCAACGGTTATATTTTTTTTACCAAGTATAAGTCAGAGAGAGAGAAGATTATACAATCTTTTATTTACTTTTACACTCTATCTCTCTTTCATTGCTTTTACTCTCTCTCATCTCCTGACGTTGGTTTTTCATACAGACATTTTAACAAACACCTTATAGGCAATTTTCATTTTCAATTTTTTCTCATGGCACCTAAGGATTTGATCATCGATGGAGCTAAGTTCGTTCCCAACAACTATGCTGCAATCCTAAACCATGATGAAGCTCCGTCTGAGTTGCATTTTGTGCAAGATCTTCTTGCACACAGTGAAATTGGGTATGCATTGACCCAGCCTTCAGTCTTTTCAAGCCAACAAGTTCTGACGTTTTGGCAGACTGGGCATTTTGATAATGGTGGTGCTAATGGTACTCCCAGCATTGTTTTTGAAGTGGATGATTCTGAACATGTGGTAACTCTTCGAACAGTTCGTAAGGCCTTACATTTACCAGAAGGCTGCATTTTCTCAACACCGGAGGAACCATTACTACAGCAGCTCATGGCAAGTTTGGGGTATGAGAGGAGTTTGGCTAAGCTTGGACAGTTGAAACGAGCACATATCAGAAAAGAATAGAGCTTCTTCTTCGACTGCATCACTAAAGCCTTCGGGAATAAGTGTTCTAACTTTGATGCCATTCCTATAATGAGTCAGCACATCGGGTATGCTATTATTAACCAAACTCATTTTGATTTTGCAAGTGTTGTGATAGGTTTTATTGGGGATAGGATGACAGAGGATAGGAATGTTGTCTACTTTGCTAGATTTTGCCAGCTTATATATAGTTTATGTTATGCTGATGAACCCCAACCTACCACTGACTTATACCCACCCTTTAAAATTGCTAAACGAGCTTTTAATGACTTGGTAAATGCTGACCTTAAGAAAACAGTGGTTAGACCTTTACAGATTCCTCAGTCTGTAAAACAGATCCTAGTAAATGCTGATCCTCAAACCTATAGATTTGTTTATCCTGATGTACAACCTACCACCACATCTCAAACACCACACCCACCATCAGAACAAACAATAGATACATCTATACCTCAACCCTCCCTCAGAACATATCTTAAAACATATCTCACACCTTCACAGATAGCTAACCCTTCATCCTCAGCACCTACTGTGAAGCCTTCATCTTCCAAGTCCAAGAGGACAAAGACTGTTCCTCAGACACCACAAAAGAGAAGTAGGATTGTTCTGAGAGATGAGTCTGATAGTGAGGAACAGGTTTCTGCATCAGAACATGTTGTTACAGAAGCTGAGAAGATTCCTTTTCAGAAGGATTCTGGAATTGGGGGATCTAAGCTTCTCAAAAGGCTTAGAAGAATGACTTCTGCTGAACCTCCCAAGGAATCCCCACCTTCAAAGAGATACAAGAAACAGAGAGCTAAAAGGCCAGCTTCAGATGATGAGGAAGCAGCAGCTAAGGAAGGAGATCAGGAATCTCTGATCTCCAAAGAACCAGAATTTGCTAAAGCTACTACATCTCCTCCTTCATTGTCTCCAACTCAGGAAGCTGCTACAGAAAAGGCAAATAGACCATCTGTGTCTCCTGTACATAAAACTGTATCTCCTGTAGACCCAGGCACAAATGCTGAAATTGATATTCAAAACCTGGTTGTGCCTGAGGTTCTCTACTTAGAAGCTCCAACAATAATTAATCCATCAACAACACATGTTACTGATGCTACTCAAACTCCAGAATTGTCTACTACACCTTCTTTGCTTCTAGATGTTGATGATCAGAATATAGGTGAGCATCAGGATATGGCTGTTGATCAGAACTTGGAAACAGATCAGCACTTAGATGATGATGTTGAAGCCTCGATTGCTTCTTATACTGTTGTTTTATTAGAAGATACTGATTCTGTAAGTTCTGATGCTGCAAATGCTAATGATACTGGTGATGTTGCTCCAAATGTAGATGCTGCTGAAGTTGGTCCTTCAGGATATGCACCTCCACAAACTGTTTCTAAATCTGAACTAGTCAAGAAGTTTGTACGAGGAGAAGCACCAGTACCTTGGAGTGAAACTCCTAGAGGACAGGAGTGGACTAAGGAATGGAACTCAGTTACCTTTGTTCCATCTGAAAAGATTCTTGCTGAGCACTTGGCAAAAGCTGATGAAATGTTAATTCCTGATGATTTCAAGACACAGCTTCGAGTCACTGCATTGAGTACTAGACATCTGCAAGGTCTCCATTCAACAACTCATGCAGAGTTACGTCAAGTTAAGGAAGAATTGCTCAAGCAAGATATGACTAGGAAACTTGATAAGAATAAATTCTTCCAACCTACCTTTGACAGAGTTGCTTACATTGAGAAGATCCAAGAGAAGCAACAGTCTCAGATTGCTGATATTTTGAAACATCAAGCTCCTCAGCAATCTCAACTCGATGAAATCCAAGCCTCGGTGGAATTGTTTGTCTCTCTTCTCTTACCTGCTGATGCCAAAAAGGGGGAGAAAGTAATTAAGTCCAAATGCAAAACTAATCAGACACTTAAGGGAAAGGATGATGAAAAAGATGACCAGGGAAACTCTGGAATGGGTGGAGGTCATGGTCAAGGTAGAAGTTTCTCATCAAGAAGAGCTGAAATTATAAGTCACAGGACAAGTTCTGATGTTGTAAAAGAATTACTTCTGCTACTGGTAAAAGGATAAGTTCTGATGAACTTTTGGATCTTGATGAAGAATTATCAAGCAGTTATTTCTAAAGGAGAATCCAGGAATGGACTTGGAAAGTCTGATGGAAGAAGAAGCTAGACTTAAGTCAGAAAAAGTCAAATCTAAATTTGAAGCTTCTGTTGGTAAAAAGAAACTTCCAAAAGTCAAAGGCATTGTGATAAAAGAAAGAACAAATCATGAAGCAACCAAGGCTAAATCACAATTGTAGATAGATCCAAGGTCTAAGGGCAAAGAGAAAATTGGTGAACCTATCAGAGTTTATGTGCCTCCTGTGGATGAAGAAATTACTGTTGAAAATGCTGATCTTGCTCTGACTTTAAGAAAAATTTCTAAGACAACCTCTGATGGGGCTCAAGTTGTTCAGAGTAAAGATAGAGTTAGTTCTGATATCTCAAAGAAACAAGTAACCTCTAACATAGCTCAAGTTAACTTGATATCAGAAGATAAATCAAAGGAAACCTCTGACATTACTCATGTTAAACCTTCAAAGATACTCCTACCAGGATTCACCAAAGCCAAACAGACTCAACCGTAGAAGACTGCTGTAAGTGGTTTTGAAGGAAGAGTGGTTACTGGAAAGGAAGCAAGAGATAAAACTGGATTGGGAAGTGCTGTTGAAAGAAGAATACAGAACACAACCAATGATCCAACTTCCTTAAGTGAACCAGGTATTGGAGCAACTCCTGAAAGATTGAATCAACTAGAATCTGTGCAGATGGTTTACCATACCTACTTGAAAGAACACATTTTGTTGTACTTCATGACAGATGGTAGGGTTTATCATATAAGGGAAAACGCCATTTCACTGAAGTATTATGAAGAATTGGAACATGTATTATTCTTACTTCAAGTGAATGACAAAATAACAGAAAGTGCTGCAAACTATTTGACGAATCAGATTCAGAGACAGAAAAGGCTTTATTCTGTTAAGTCTGACAGCACATATCTTCCAAAGTACAGAGATCACAAGGGTGATAATGTTAAGATGAAGCCCAACTCTGCTAAGATTATAACTACCTTTCTGGGTTACAGGGCTGTGGAATTCAATCTTGAGTCTGACAAGGCGTATTTGATCAGACTAGATCAGGACATAAAGAAAGCTAAAATTAATGATCTCAGGGCTGCAATCTTTCAAACTGGTGAAGATTCTGCATAACTTAAAGATGCTAAAAGGAGGATGATTGATGAACTCAGATATGCTGAGAGATGTTTGTTAAAGGACTATCTCAGAACAACTCCTGACATCAGAGAGATCAGAAGATGAAGCCAAGTCAAGATCTACAACTGCTCAAATTCTGATATTAATACAGACTGAAGTTGTTATCAGAAGTTAAAGTTGGTAAAGCTTTAAGGACTGTAAGTTGTAGTTATCTAGTCAAATTCGCATGCATTTGTACTTAATGTTTTTGACATCATCAAATATCTGTTAACTTGTATATTATGCTAATTTACAAGTTGGGGGAGATTGTTAGATATATTTGATAATGTCATGTCTAATATGATTCATGTTTAGTCTTCAGATCTTACTTAAACAGGACAAATCAGTACTTAATTGAAATCAGCACTTATACTGAAGTCAGAACTTAAGTCGTCAGTACTTAAGGTTCAGGAGATATTTATCAGAAGATAATATCAGGACTTGAAGGAAACGTTCAGATAATAAGGAAGGCAGCTGATTTACAGGAAGAGAAGATCGAGACAAACATAAGAAGAGATATGCATGAAGAAGGAATTCTATGAATAATAGAATATTTGGAAGAAAAGATATCTGATTGATATATTTTAGGAAGCAGAATTATATTCCATATCAATTAGCGATTATCTTGTAACTGTATAGTATATAAACACAGATATAGGGTTTACACTATAAGTGTTATCATAATCGAGAAGATTATTCATTGTAACCCTAGCAGCTCTCGTGATAATTTGTTCATCACTGAGAGAGGACAGTTCTATATTGTAACAGAGTTTATTGTATTGAATAAAATCTGTGTTCTGTTACTTGAGTTCTTATATTCGATTTGATTGTAGTAAACACTGTATTCAACCCCCTTCTACAGTGTGTGTGACCTAACACACAATTACATCAGTAGTGACAGACTGACAGCTAACCTCGTAATAAGACTTACTTAATTACACAAACTTGGTACATGTTAAAATTCCCGCTTGACAATAAAATTACAAAAGTCATGTTTGTCAGCTTGACATAATAATAATAATTTTGTGCAACTTTAGCAATTTTCTTGTTTGCTGATGTAATGGCAGCTACTACATGCCTGACCAGATATAAGGATGTTAAATGATTTTGTAAATTGATGGGGGTGGAAATAATTAAAATTTCTACGATTTTCCCATTTCTAATGGCTGAGTTGTCCTTGTAATAATAACATAATTCCATCAGTAGTGACAGCTAACCTCATAATAAGAGTTGCGTAATTACAAAAATGACAAGATGAAGAATGATACTGTACTGGCTTAATTACCCGTGCACGCTCCTTACAGAATTATGTGTTATGCTGTAACATTTGCCCTTGTTTCTCAGGTCAGGAACTAGAAACCGCATTGCGCCGAAGGCGCATTAACCAGAAAAAACACATTTGGTACGGGCCTCTTCCCTTTTCCCTATTTCTCGTGTGTTATTTTCCCCTTGTAGACTCTTCTTATGCACGGCTACTAATTTCCTTCTAACCAGCCGCCAGCAACACAATACTTGATATTGGAGACCCGACACAGGTTTGTGGGTTCTACGGAGCTCACATGTGGGAGTCCGAGTTTATCGGGAGGCACACAGACACAAGTCCAAAAGGATACTCAATTTGCTACGCCTAGGGTAAGGTCCAACTGCTTTTGTTACAGGACACCCCGGACGAACTGTTTGCCCTGCTTACTGGCAATGGTAGTTGGGAAAGGAAATTTTAGAAAAAATTTCGAATGTATAATATTATTTTTGCCCTATGCTCCTTCGGCGGAAATATAGATGACTCAGTTAACAAAGGCTCGGGCCCCTATGTATTCCGGGTCAACGACCTTACATATCACAGTGTCGGCTCCCTTCTGCCCCCTGATGGACATGCACCCAAATTTTCCCAATTCTATATGTATGATGGCAAGGAAGCACTTGAGCACGACATGAAATTCCCCCGAGACAGTAGTGCTCTGGATCCTGAGATAGTGGCCAGCCTTCAAGAAATGCTGACCCGAGACAATGCACTGGTTGGAATTTTTAAGCGACTCTGCCACCGTTACCCTGCTTCTCAACAGATCCCTTTTCGCCTCAGGCTCCTAGAAAGAAGGTCAACTGATGGTCTCTTTGTCAACATTTTAGGTGGGAATGGCTATGAATTTGATGACCTGGTGTTAGATAATAACCTTAGTGACAAAAGAGACATACTTGTCGACTAAAAAAAACTGGCCTGAAACCTATTAGTGAGCTCCAACCCTCTTTTATGTCGTTGCAGTATCCGTTGCTCTTCCCATGTGGAGAAGATGGTTACCGTCTTGGCATCAAGCATCGCAATATTCAGGATGCAGCACCTAGCCAAAGGAACACAGTGAGCTGACGAGAGTACCAAGCATTTAGGCTACAATATCGCGACGTTGAAGGTCATACTTTGCTTTTGGGAGGGAGGCTATTTTTACAATACATTCTGGATGTGTGGTGCTGCATAGAGCGGGCCAGGATACAATGGGTTGATCAGCACCAATGGACAATTCGGTCCGATCTTTATAACAACATTGTGGACAGTGTTACTTGGGGGGACATCTCTGCATCCGATGTGGGCAAACGCATAGTGTTTCTGTAACAGCCCGCACATCCGGACTATTAATTCTAAATCAAAACTAAAAAAAAATACAATTTACTAATCGAAAATTCAATAGATCACGAAATTCAAAGCAGCGGTCAAACTCAATAATCAAAATCATAAAAATAGAGACGCAGCTCCACAAATCCGATAATAATTGTCTAACAGATAATTAAATTTATTCTCTAAAAACAAAATCTTTATTCTAATTCAAATAGCACAAAACGAAGCAGCACAGATCTCCACATAGTTCTCATTCCTTAATCTTAATATGCTCCAAATTCCGAACCTGAAATGTTAAAAGGGGTGAGCTACACAGCTCAGCAAGTACAAATTGACTAACTTTTAAACAGAAAAACAATGGGTGTTTTGATAAAACGATTTTTCTTAAAACAATAATAATTTTGTAAAACATTTTCTAAAATAAATCCAACCCAAAGTTTTATATTTTAAAATTCAGAATTTAAAACAGAACAGAGCAGAATTTATAACAGTACAGATTTTATAACAGATCTGAGCAGAATAAAACAGAACGAAACGATAATTCTTATAAATACCACAGTCTTGATCTACGGCCACACTTTGCCAGTAGCCGGCATCTAATTCTTATTCTTATTCTTTATACCACACTTTGCCAGTGGTCGGCATCTAAAGTTCAATAATTACGCGCCCTTAATAGGTATCTAAAGTTGCACACTTGTGCGCCTACTAAGGGTATCTAAGGCTAGTTCCGGAACTATAGCGTAAATTACGAACGGTTCGAAAACGTAGAGACTGGGTTCTAAAATTCACAAATACTTATATCTTATAATTTCGAAATCAAAGTTTTTATATCTTATATGAAATTAAAAACAGAACTGAAATATCTTTTCGGAAATTTAAAAGTAAGTCAAAAGGTACTTACCCCAAAGCCTGACCAGATCTGAAACTACACGATTTTGACCCTCTAAACGACGATTTCTTGGAAAACATGAAACAGCAAAGTTGTAGAGAACGAAAAGACCTTTCCGAAAAGTCCAGAATCACTGAATTCTAAATTACGATGAATTTTCTACGAATTTTACAAGACAGCTGATTTTTGCTGAGAAGAGCCCTACGAATTTTTATATTAAAAACGAGGAAGACGAATATGGTGTATTTATAACGATACCAAACCCTATATCTTTATCTACAAGTTATCCATAATAGAATTGGATCCAAATTTTAGGCCCATTAGTCTAATCCAATTTTAAATCCTAGTCCTTTTCTAATTTTAATATATTTTTTTCTATTATTCTATTATTGATCGAATTCTAAAAATTACGGGATATTACATACTACCCTCCTTAAAAAGAATTTGGTCCCCAAATTCATAACAAACCTATACGTCTACTCTCGCTAATCTCCTATAGGACAAACTTAAACTATGGTCCACAAGATCGAATCCTAGGGAATGTACTAGTCCCATAACTAACACACACCGAAGAACAGCCTGCTCTTGATACCAACTATAACATCCCGCACTTCCGGACTATTAATTCTAAACCAAAACTAAAAATAAATACAAAACAAAATTACTAATCCAAAATTCTATTACAGATTGACTATACGAAAGCGCAGCTAAAAGCGGAAGTCCAAAAATTAATCAACTCCAAATCTAAGTCCTCTAACTTCAATGCTATCCAACTTGAACTCTTAGACGAAACCTGAAATTGTAAGTAATGAGCTATACAGCCCATCAAGAAAACAATCGATCCAACTAGTTGGCCAACTAACATGAACACATATAACAAAATACGATAATCTATACGATACGATATATGACATACGAAACAAACACTTTCGATACATATTCTTATTCTTATTCGATACACACAATACACATACCACATAAACAACAATAATTCAAAATCAATAACTCATGCCACAACCACTACAACCCGGTGATAACGGTCATAATTTTTCATAAAACTGTCACTACAATCCGGTGACTGCGGTCCTAAGTTCTTATTCGATATTTTCACAAACCATGGCACAAATCAAAGATCTTAAATTATCATCGAGACACACCACGCATGCACAACGATACATATACTCTAACACATAATACTTTCAAATATATCATCCCTTGGCCCATGTTTTGATAATCACATATAAACGCATAACACACAATTTTGAAAACACTAGTAAGATCGATCGAAAACTTACCTCAAATTCTGACTAGATCTGAATTTAGCCTTTATGACCCTCTAAACGACGATTTCTTGGAAAACATGAAACAGCAAAGTTGTAGAGAACGAAAAGACCTTTCCGAAAAGTCCAGAATCACTGAATTCTAAATTACGATGAATTTTCTACGAATTTTACAAGACAGCTGATTTTTGCTGAGAAGAGCCCTACGAATTTTTATATTAAAAACGAGGAAGACGAATATGGTGTATTTATAACGATACCAAACCCTATATCTTTATCTACAAGTTATCCATAATAGAATTGGATCCAAATTTTAGGCCCATTAGTCTAATCCAATTTTAAATCCTAGTCCTTTTCTAATTTTAATATATTTTTTTCTATTATTCTATTATTGATCGAATTCTAAAAATTACGGGATATTACGGTTTCCCTCAAGCTTCACAGGTGGGTTTAGATATATGCAACAAAATTTTCAGGACTCAATAGCTGTCTTTAACACATTTGGTCACCCTGATCTGTTTATAACATTCACTTGTAACCCAAAATGGAAGGAAATTCAACGCGTTGTTGCGTCTGCGGGGTGTCAAGATGCTTCTGTTCGCCCGAACCTTATTGCCCGTGTTTTCAAGATAAAGCTCAATGCTATGATGGCTGATTTTATGAAAGGAGAGGTCCTCGGCCGAGTAGTTACAGGTGCCAATTTTTAAAGTTTAATTACTGTCTGTCAGTCTTTTAAGCATATATCTAGGTTGTGGCTCTCTAATTTATGCCCAGCCTCTTGTTCGGTGAAGCATGGTAAATTTTTTGCCTTGCTCAGAAAATACCTTTTAGCGGGGTCATGGAAGTGCCTGGTAAATTAATGATGATAAAAGCTATAAGCAAGAACATAATTAATAATTATTAGTCCTTTGTAAGAGGAAAAACCCAAAAAAGAACATATACCTAAAATATCCAGTAATTGAGTAATGAAATTACTGTAAAACCTTTCCGTTATAGATTCCCAGGCTTGGTGTATATAGTGCTCAAGAATTATATTCTTGTACCAGGAATAACAATTAGGGACACTCCCCTTTGGAAAGGTGAGGAGCAACTAAAGAGGCTAAATGATGTATTTAAATATATTTTAATTTGTTTTAGCATGTTTCTTTGGTTATTTTTGCTGGAAATATTGCTGCTTTCATTAATGTCCAGCTTTGGTATGTTTTGCTTTGGTATGTTTTACCAGTAGTTTTACATGAACAAGATGTCAGAATGCCAATGTTACCTGAATAGTTCAATATAATTTTCCTGAAAAATATTAATTCATTGATTCGTTAGCTTTTAAATTATTGAAAATGCGACAGACCAAAGATTAGTACACCATACACAATGAAGGATAAAATTAAGTGATTATATTCACATACAATGACACAATATTTGTAAGTTATGACCGTTACTTGTTTTTCAGTGGACTTTGCATTATAGGACTATGGTTTATAAATCCAGTACAGTATGTTATTTAACGATGAACATAATAACTTCGAAGAATATGATTGTGTTTTTTATGCAAAAGACTGAAGTTTATCATGCCGTGAACCCAGACCTCTGGGTAATAATTTGGATTGATGTTTGCACACCATGTTATTATCAATAGTAATTTCCACTCAGATCAACTTATCCAAGCACTCCTTGTGTGGAAAGATTGTTGCAACAAATTACATGTTTATTCTTGGTTGTTGTTTATAAAATAGAAGTGCGTGTTCTTATAAAGTGGATACTGAATAGCTATTACATAATGTCAATGTCCTCTACCTACATTACAAGTTAATATATGCTCACCCCTTGCGGGTTTATTTTTATTGAGGATCAAATGAAAGGCTGCACAAGTAAAATATTAGTCGACCATGTTATATATCCTTCACCGCCTTCTGTGTAGCACCCCTGTACTAAAATATGCTTATATAGGTCTACCAGCCAACAAAGAAATGCTATGACTTCTGAAATTTATGTTTATTAGTGCCTTTGTTTATTTCGTTTATTTTCCTGGACAAGAAAAAAAATGTTTTAAATCTTTGCTCGAGTTAAAACATGATTGCTCACTATATTAATCGCTTGAGCTTGGTGAAAAAAATTTCTTTTAATGTTATGCAGCAATCTACACAATTGAATTCCAAAAACGGGGCCTCCCACATGCCCACATAGTTCTTTGGCTGGCTGAAGGTGATAAGTCAGTGTGCCCCGAGGAGATAGATTATGTTGTTTCTGCCGAGATACCGGATAAGGAAACCGATCCCATTGGTTATGAGTCTATAGCCCAGTTTATGATACACGACCCATGCGGGGCAGCAAATCCTAGATGTGCATGCATGATG